>NC_056731.1:1240228591-1240233591 GCF_019279795.1 Protopterus annectens | reverse complement strand
CTGACACATAACTGGGATAATATGAGGACTGATGTCAGTAATTAATGCCTGACCTTTGATTTTCAGATTTCATCATCAGCAGTGCATGTATATGCAATAAAATCTGGTTACACCGACAACCTTCAAAGCTTAATGTAGATATGAGGAGTGTACACACCCCTGTTGACATGCCAGCCTCTTCTGTGATATGCAATAGGGTCACAATATTGCATTTGATAACATTACACACACCTGATATGTGACATATGACCTGTGCAATCCAATGCAGTAACAAACAAATATGTTAATCATGGAGATGCTTAATGAGATGCATACAATATGTGGGTTGAATAAGTGTGCACACCTGTAACACAATGGTTTGTTGAAGCACCTGTTAAGTGAACTACAGCAGTCACTATTACTGGAAGGGGTATACTAGCATGGCCCATCTTTACTTGGCATTATTTGGTCTGTCTGCCCTACAAAGGTCCCCCAACCTTGCCAGATTGCAAGGTCAGCTTATATGCACAGCCCTTGGAGGTCGCACAGTGGCTTCACTTTTGCTATAGAGTCTGGGTTATGTTTGGTACAATTCATAACCTTGACTGTGTTCAGTTACAGCCATTTGTAGATAGATTTGGATGTCTGCTTCAGTTCACTGTTGTGTTTCAAGCTGACACCCCTCCCCATCCTCAGCCTTATTGCAGATTCCTGACAACTATGGGCCACACATAAGTGTTATTTTGCAGTGTTCCAAATTCCACCCACTATGTCTACCCGCCTAGTTCCAGCTAATGAACAGCAACCCTAAAGGTGTACACTGGCACCAGTAAAATAAAAGTTGAGGATGGTGGCCCTGAGGTGGAGTGAGGTGCTGCTTGTGCACCACACGTATCTTTATGAATACTGTCTGTAGGTTTTAGCCTTGATCTCATGACACCATTACACATTGCAACGCATGTCTTTGGAAGACTTGATGTTATGCTTATGCTACCTGTACAGAGCCCTGGATGATGTTTCATGTGGGACAAATCTTCCGTCTGATTACCCTAACCCATAGGCCACACTTATGCAGAATCCTGGCAATTGTCAACACAGGTACTGCACAGACAGTACTTGCTAGACCTTCCTTCAGCTCCCTCAGTGTTGGTGCATGTCTCTGGGCAGCCTCCATGACCAGTTTGCAACATGTTTTGTCATCTGTTTTGGATGGGCATCTGTTTATTTTCTACATCACTGTTGTCCCATATTTAATACACCTCTTGATGACTGTCTGTAGGCCATTTGTCCTACAATTTTGTTTATGTCCACACATCTTGCACTGACAGGTTGTGAGGTATACTGCAGGAATCTTGCATACCTTTCAGATATGCCACCATGGTGACCACTGTGATGCAGTGCAGTTAACACCAACAAAAATGGACATGTACAGCATTCATTATGGGTAGGTGTGTTAAATGTGTGCATGGCAAATAGCATGGCCTTAACATGGCCAGTGTATTGGCAAATCTGAACAAAACAACTTCATACTCACCAGCTACAGGCTGCTGTCCCAGTTGTATACCAGAGGGACCTAAATAGTTGTGTGAGAGAATTAATGTCAGTAGCCACACCTGTGGCATTCGTATAGGGTGGAAGCAGCATTTCAGCACATCAACAATACAAACCCCAGTACAAAGGATTATGCACATCTGTGCATTACTACACTCCAGCAACAGATTATCTTATCTGACATATGCATGTAGATAGTTTACAGATAAAAATGGATAAGCAACAGTGTTCTAGTAATGTGCACTGGGGCCTTACCTGTATGCTCCTCTTCCATTGTGTGGGTGGCACCCACATCCACAATGCTGTCTTCAGCTTGATGGATTGTCCGGCAGGTGGGTGCCCCAAGGCTGGCGAGGAGATCTTCAGCATGTGTCAGTGGAGGCTGGATGGCTTGACCCTCACCTGTGGCTAGCCAGTCCCTTGCAATGGTAGCAGCACACTGACGGGCGTGGTGGATGAGGTCAGTGCTATGATGCCTCACCTGCTCATAATTTCAGCTGTGCAGGCCTGCATAATTTACCCTGTGGACGAACTTGTTCCAAAGGATGGTCCTCTCCTGCAGATCCTGGGCTCTGCGGCTGAATAATATGTTGTAATGCTGTATGACATACTGTATGATGGTGTCATTCTCAATATTGGTGAATGCTGGAAGCTGTGAATGCTGCATATTACCTGGAAGACATAAACAGGAAAACAGGTCACAGGACCTCATACAGTTGTCCAGTTGCACATCAGCAGTGGCTATTACTTGCAAATAATCAAGACTATACCATAACACTGTAAGCTATCATGGCTTTGGCATCTTGCATTACACTCCTGGCCCTGACTTGTCTAGTTCCCCCAATGTTGGACACTTAATTGTATATCCTCTATTCTCCATTCATTTCTGTGTAGAGGGATGACAGCGGCCATCTTCCATGTGGATGGTGCGGGGATAGTGGCAAGTGTTTGTAGTGTGTGATAGAGCTGTGAGCACATGCCTGAGTTCCTGTAGGAGGCATACTGTGATGTTCGCATGCCCCATGGAGACTTGCTGTTGTTGCCATCAGTAGGCATTATGTACATGCTCACCACTGATGAGGGCAGGAGAGTGGTTGATGTGCATATCCCCCTGTACAAATGTTGTGGACAGGGTGGCACTGTTCCCACCTAACCTGTCTGATGCAGGTTGCCTGTATCCATGGCATGTTTGCATGAGGTGTGCTTTACCCCCAGTACAGGTTGAATTGTGTTACTGCCTCTGAGACTGACTATATATGTGGAGACATTGTTGCAATTGGCCTTGATGGTGTGGATAAGTTTGATTTATAATCATAGTCAGCCTTACAGGAAGTCACCTGTGAACCTATATGCTTACTCAGATAGAGGTGGACTTGCATCCAAGTCATGGTCTGCACCTATGTTTCCCTGTATAGGCACTATAACAACCTATTATGTGCTTTGTGTATTTCTACTGTCCACCAAGGGAGATTACACTATCATTGGTGGAGGCTGGTTGTACAGGTCAGGTACTGCTGATTCCATATAGCTGCAGTGGATATAAAGTGTACACACCCCTGTTACAATGCCTTGTTTTCCCAGCAACAAAATAATCAGCCCTGCCAAGTCTTGAACACAGGATCCTGTACACCATATCCACAGCAAATTTATACTACACCACCTGAGCTGTAGAAAATAATGTTATCATTAGTGTGATATCTACTAAAAAGGAAAAGTGAGCAATGGTTAGCAATGCACAGCTGTGGTTAGCTGGTGTATGACTACCCTAAATATAGATGCTAAGTGTGTTTGTGCATTGGTAAGCGTCACTAAGCAAAGCGTGCACAGTGTAAGCGCCTATACATTTAACCATGTTTCAGCTCCATTTGGCATTGCGCAAACCTGCACAAACACACTTACAGCCACTTTAAAGCGCCTTAATCACTCTGCCTTTGTCTGCCCAGCAACAAAATAGACAGCCTTTGGCAGTTTTGAACCCAGGACTCTGTACACCCTACTCACAGCAATTAACCAACAAGCCATCTGAGCTATAAGATGCTGGGATGATTTCGCTAACATATCATGCAGAACAGTCATTCTACCATAGGGAATGTACAATGTGGAAGCACTAAACATTCAAGTGATATATATATATATATATATATATATATATATATATATATATATATATATACACACACACATATACATATATAAATATATAAATACATATAGATATATATAAAGAGAGTATATATAGTGAGTGCACATAATATCAAACAGCCAGTAATCCTACAGTTGCCACCTTTTTAAATGGCCAGAGTCTGATTCTTTCCTAGAAATGAGAATTATTGCATTAAACATATACCCACACTCAATGCATATATATATATATATATATATATATATATATATATATATATATATATATATATATATATATATATATATATATAAGAGGGCCAGTGAGGTAGTCTGCTTGACATGTATGGTAAGTCTATTCCATAGCATGGGTAATCTCTGGCTTATGAACCTGTCCCTCCAGCATTAATTTAGGCATCCAGATACTGGGAAATTTATGAACTTTAATGTTTCTGCAAACTGTGAAACTTGTCATTTACTTTATTTGGCTATATGTCAGATTTGCCCAGCATTCTACATCGGCAAGACTGATCGTAGACTGCGAGACAGAATACATGATCACATATAAAACATCAATCACTCAATATGTACTAAAGCTTTAGCCAAACATGTCCATATAAATGGACCAGAACATAAATTTAAATGTCAAGTAAT
Source organism: Protopterus annectens (assembly GCF_019279795.1). Taxonomy (NCBI): domain Eukaryota; kingdom Metazoa; phylum Chordata; order Ceratodontiformes; family Protopteridae; genus Protopterus; species Protopterus annectens. The sequence goes on along the minus strand of NC_056731.1, from coordinate 1,240,229,286 downwards.
TGAAACTATTAGAGAAAGTATACGGGAAGGTGATATAGAAAATAGGGTAGAAACAAACTAATTAAAATGGATTATCAGGATGAGAGGTAATAAAGGGAAAAGACTGAATGATAAAATGTGTATTAAGCCTGTACTTAAAAATAGAGTGTTTAGATGAATGTAGTGTTTTTTATACACATATTTGTGCATATTATATAGTTATATACGTATGTATGTGCTTGTTACAGTTCAATTGATTTATGTCAGTATTGTTTTTTAGAAAATAGTTTGCATTTTTATAGGTAGCTATGAGAACACGTCACAGCTTTAAACTGATGAGTTAATTAGTTGACTAATTAATGGTTGTGTCCTATTGGTTGAAGTCCGTTTTAAAAAGAGAATGTGGTTTTAATTCTTTGTATTATTGCCTGATGAAGCAGCAGTAATAGCTGTGAAAGCGCTAACATTTTAAATAAATAGAACTTTTTATGTATTATTCCTGCTGTGGGCTGCTTCACCTTTGCTTTTTCTATAATATATATATATATATATATATATATATATATATATATATATATATATATATGTTCATAGGTGTGTTCTAGGCTAATTAACCTGACATCGTGCCACACAACCTTAGTCCCTAGTGCCTCTGTCAAGTAGAGCCACTGGAGTAATTCCTGAGGTGAATTATCTATTTCAAATCCACTCATCAC
>NC_056731.1:1240058591-1240223591 GCF_019279795.1 Protopterus annectens | reverse complement strand
TCAGAGGGAGATATTGAGAAACTGCTTTGTCATCTTTGAATGATTTCTTTCTCATTCTCTCTTTGTTGTACGATCTGACCTTGTAATTACAACATTCTTATACATACATTCCTATACATATCTTTTCACATAGCACAGTGTGGAAAACAGTCATTACTATTCAGATATCAAATAGGTGGAGGTGTGTCCATATTCATTAAGGATATCCACACCTCCAGGCTAGTTGCTCAGCATAATGCATCCAAGGTTATCCAAGTTCAACTAACTCTGGGCAAAACTGCAATCCAAATTGTAGCTTGCTACAGATCCCCCACCATGCCCCAGGATTCCCACTCCCCTTTTCTTGATGTACTGGAAAATATTAGGGTTCAACCAAACACCCTAATAATGGGTGACTTCAGCTACCCCACCATTAACTGGGAAAACTACTCATGTTCCAACTCCTTAGCTCAATGCTTTCTGGAATTCATAAACTCCAATGGCCAAGATCAACTTATCCACACCCCCACTAGGGGCAACAATATCCTAGACCTAGTCATTACCTACATGACACCTGAAGTCAACTCCTCGTTGGTCCGATCCGACCATAAGCTTATCACCCTTGATATCCACATCCCATCCCCACCCCCCATTAAGGAAACCACAGTAAAAAATTTCTCCAAAGCCAACTTCATGCTTCTTAAGACAGAAGTGGTGAACTTCATGACACCCATGCAGATGGACAATACAGTTACAACTGCTGAATCCTACACAAATGCACTCTATAAGCACTTACATGAGTGCATGGATTGTGCTATCCCAAACAGAACCAAGATGCTATCCTCCAAAAAAAGGAAGCCAATCTGGTGGTCTCCTGCCATAAACAAACTGTACAATAGAAGGAAGAAACTGCTGCAAAAGAGAGTAAAATCACATGAGTGTAGAAGCTCCCTGGTCAGCCTCAGTAAGACGCTTAGATCCCTTATAAGATCCTCCAAAGCTAGCTATGAAAACAAAATCACCACTAAATCCAAGGACAACCACAAAGCATTCTATACCTATGTCAAGAATCTAGATGGCAACACCCAGACCTGCTCTGAGTTACAGCACAAAGGCACGAAAATTACAGAACCAAATGATATTGCCAACATCCTGGCAGATCAGTTCAGTGCTAACTTTACCCCCGCTCTCACCCCCTAAAGGGCCCATATCTATACAGGAAGAATGCAGAATCCCTGTAATCACAACTACGCAGGTAAAAGCTGCACTCTCTAAAACCAAAAACACAGCATCCATGGGACCGGACAACATCCCAGTCTGCATTTTACACAAACTTCAGAATGAACTGGCTCCCCACTTAAGCACCATGTTCAATAATAGCCTCACATCAGGCTTTGTGCCCACTGAATGGCGCACAGCAACAGTTATCCCATTCCACAAAGGGAGAGCCACCACTGATACCAGGAACTATCAATCTATTAGTCTGACAAGCCTGGTCTGCAAGGCCATGGAATGTATCATCATGGAACTCATAAACAAAGACATTGATAACCTCCAAAATCTGGATCCCACCCAGTTCAGGTTTGTGAAAGGCAGATCATGCCTCCTGAACCTGATCGACTTCATTGAGGCAGTCACCAAAGCCGTGGATGAGGGTAAGGTGGTTCACACAGCCTATCTTGACCTCGCCATGGCTTTCAACACCATCCCTTATTCTGGAATTATAGCTAAACTCACTAAACTAGGTATAAATCCTTACGTCACAAGATGGGTTGCCAATTGGCTCACTGACAGTGCACACACTGTAAAACATGCAGACTCCAAATCTGACCTCAAGGCAGTGACAAGTGGAGTGCCACAGTGTTCCGTCCTGGGACCTCTCCTGTTTGGTATCTACTTCTCTGAAGTACAGGCTAACACAGAAGGCCTCTGGCTGACGGAGTTCACAGATGACTGCAAACTAGAAGCCATAGTCAAGTCCCCAAATGATGTGGACATCCTACAGAAGGGCCTCACTGAGACAGATGCCTGGTGTCAGAGCCATGGCCTCAAGCTCAATGCCAAAAAGTGCAGTGTCATCCCCTTTGGTAAAAACTCTGTACCCATGAACTAGTACTAGTAGCCTAGTACCTACCTATGAACCTATGAACCTATGGTGTGTGACATTTGTAATATCAGTTAATCTTATGTGTTATAGAGGCACAAACGTTGTTAGATGAGACTTGATTGTTTAATGCTTTCAGAGCTTTAGTTGCTACACATAACCTGTACACATTTCAAGTCATACCATACCAGAGTAAACACAACCAGTCCAGGGTTTTGAAATTTATTGACAGGCACTTACATTTTATTAATATATGACCTATATGAGACTATTACTGTAATATTGTCTGCTTTATTCAGTACAAACCATACCCATTTTTAATAATGCCAGGTGACATTCCACTCCTTTATATTTATTTGGTATGAATCCTACAAGCTAGATTGTTACTCACCAGCCTTGCAACCCAGCCTTTGCAACCTGCTGGCATGGACTTCCTGGTTTGCAGCCCACTCAGCTGGAGCTGTAATGAAGATAGAGAAACATTTATGCATACCTATCCAACACATACACAGGCTGGACTTTGGTAAACAGTTATTGCTATGAATACTTACATACTGCTGCAACATCACCCCTCTGTTGTGCTTCTTGGACCCACTGTTCCAAGAGCTCCCTCTTCCTCCACTTTAGATTGACATAGTAGTGCCGGACCTGCTCACCAGTCTGAGGGACACCAGTGGCACTGGTGAGATCATGGGTGAGACTTTCCCAGGCTTCCTCTTTGTATTGGGAGGCCTAGTACTGGTCCTGCAGCAGTCTCACATCATGTTTTTTTTTTACAAGAAGTCCTACCATGACCGTGGACTCCTGTATGCCCCAGCGCTGCACCCAAAATGCATGCCTTCTCCTACACCAGCCATACTGCCTACAGTGGGGAGCTATAACCAGTTATGGGCTGTATTCCCACGTGCGAGGTTTAAATGTGGCCGATTTCCCACACCTTGCCATGATTGGACAGTTTTGAATATGCTGCACTAAGCTGTGGACAAATCTGCTTAGCTAAGGTTGGCAGTGCTTAAAGGGGCAGGTTCAGCACTGCTTACCAATGGGCAAATCCACTTAGCTGGGCTACTCATTGCTTAGCATTCATATTTGTATGAACCTATGAACCTATGAACTTATTTACACAATGCTTACACCCAGTCAGCATAGCTGTGCAATGCTTTGCATTGCTTATGTTTTATTTTTATGGACTACCACCTGTATGGGATTGATTCATCATTCCTGACATATAAATTTGTTTGCCTTCCCTGACATCCCCCAGTGTGCTTTCATTACATTTATTCTTATGTGACTATACTGTATGGAACACTTGTGTTTATATAAGGGTTTCACAATTGTATTACACTGACACCTCACATCTGGGCCTAATACACTACTCTGGTTGAGAAATATAAGTTACTTCCTAGATAAATATACAAATAAATTAAAATTGTAATGATTTCACATAAAAAAAATGGAAATGGCTTTGGTGAGGCTAAAACCGTAAATGATTACATGTGAGGCATACGCTCTAACCACTACACTATTGCACTACTGTTTATGTTGGATGTCTATTGCTATTTAACTTCTTGTGCTGTTTAAGCTGGGCTAAACATAAGTAAGAAACAGGCACACCTGCGCAGCTGCGCTTAAACTTTATTGCAGATGTGAAAAAGAAAGATTTATTTGTTGCAGGCTGTGCTTTGCAAACATTGATGACATATAACTTTTCACGGTATGTCCAGATTTTTGCCTTATATTCTTGGTCCAGTTTTCATAAACTTGTGGCTCCCTGGCACATCATTACAGATTGAAGTTTGACAGTAATGATAGACATTTGTGTTTTATACTTCATACCCTTCAGAAAATTCATGTTAATGCAAAACCTGTTATTCTATCAACTTTCTAAGTGTGTGATAGCAGTATTTCACAGTTGTCTTTTATGTCTTTGTCCAGATTTCTTACTCTAACGGATTGAGAGGTGCACATTTTGACTTCATACCCTTCACAATATTCATGCTAATGCAAAACCTGTTATTCTATCAACTTTCTAAGTTTGTAATAGCAATGTTTAGCAGTTGTCCCTTATGGCTTTGTCCAGATACTTACTGTAATGGTTGAGAGGTGTAACAAGCGATCTCACTCTTTTTAAATTGTGGTATGGCAATTCTGGTGTGCAGGAGGCATGTGTATTGTGAGAGCACTGCTCTCAAACATGCGCCCTGTGCTCGTACACATCCCCATATACGTATTACAGCATGGCAGCGTACCTTCATGCATATGCATGGCACTCTGCCATGCTTCACATGAACGGTCCCTTCCATGCAGGAATAAGTTATTGCTGCAGCGACGTTTGATGAATCCTGGAGAATTAAGTAATTTGTAAATTTGCTGCTTAAATCCTTGGTAGAAATATGTAAGTTGTGCATTTGCTCCATGTTTAACATACAGTTTAGTGCTGGATGCATTTCACATGGCTAACAGACCTTGCCAGTTAGGCAGCTGATGCCATCCAAAGCATGGGCTTTACACAAAGAGAGAACAAATTGTGTATACTAAAAGGAGAATACATTTTGGGCTTGTTTCCTATCCAGATCCCATGTAGGATTAGTAACTATAGAAAGCAAGAAAATGAAGAGTGAATTCAAAGTACATTTATTCATTCATTCATTCATTTTCTAGCAACATGCAATTTAATGTCATGCAGAACTGCATCCTGGCACTCACTAGTCAACACCCTGAACAGGGCACCTAGCAATCACTGAAAAACAGCTCCCCACACACACACGCATGTGTATGGATCATACCTCTCAACTTCCACATTAGAGAATCAGGGACAGAGGAGCTTAAAATTAGGGACAATCAGGGACACCTAATTAACATAAGATATACATATTTAAATAAGCACATTAATTTACAAGCTTGGCCTCTTCCCATTCTATTACCTTTCCATTTCTAGTTATTTGCTCCCATTACCTTGGTTCCTTTGCCAGTTTTTTTTCCAATAAATTCAAGTCCCCTCTTGCCTATTATCTATATCCCTGATCACAGTCAACCCTATCGGCAAAATCTCTTTTCTCAACTCTCGTGCTGGTTTGCTTCTTAGAATACTCCCTGCTATTTTATGAATGTAATACTCTGTATGATTTTGGTTGTTTTCCTTAAGAGTCTGCATCCAAAATCCTTATTTCTTGAGCTTCCTCCCTGTGTCAACATAATTCCTTTCCACTTTGAATTATAGTTTTCTGCTTGTGGCATGTATAAGAGCCTTAACTGCATTGCTCTAAAATACCCCATCAAATTGGGTAATCCTAGTCTGCCTTGTTCTGTTGGTGGAATCAGCTTATCCCATTTGACCCTTGCTTCCCTTCCCAGATAAAATCCTTCAACTCTTTTTTAATTGCTATCCAAAACTTCACCTCATCCACATTTTTTTCTTGAAAGAACATTTGTAGTACAGATTTTCTCCGTAGGACTCCATCAAAAATAGGACATCCTACTTCAGTTTTCCCACTTAACAAATACTAAATAAAAGCATACATGCATGCATACATTCACAAATAAATCCCCATTTTCTGCAATAGTTATTGGATGGCTAAGGAATTAATGCACTGTTTAAATTTTACAAAATATATCCATTAAACTGTACTGCAAGTTTATGTCACCATGAATCAGACTTAAACATATGAACTACTAAACTACAAGCAGCACGATAATGATTCTCAATAAATACTAATAGACAGTAGCATCTACTTTACTTGTGTTGTTAATTGCAGAATGATAATTTAAAGGAAAATTCAATCCATGATCACATGAGAAACCTCAGACCTCCCGGGGACAGTTCCAAACCCATTTTCTCCACTCCATGCTATAAGTTTTTTCAATTCCAAAAAAAAAAAAAAATGACTGTCAGTCCAGTACAATACCATCACTCTTCTCTTTCCTTGAGACGAGATGAGTGTTTCAGCACAGGCAACAGGCATCAATATCGATAAAGTTGAATTACGGTTCGAGTATCCAATTCCAGGGCAAGTGCACTGACAATGATCCCCGGCTCCTTGTGCTGTGTCTATGACACTGAAAAGCCATATTATGTGTGGAGCAGACTGAGCAGACATAAATGAACACTTCAAGCATACCAGGTCAGCTGCAGCCCCTTCCACACAACAGCAAATTAAACTGGTTGACAGCATGTAGTAAAGCAATTCTCTGATTGGCTAACATATCCACAACCAGAACAGAGAGTGCTTTACTGCAAATCTTACATTGCACTTCTGCCTAAATCAGCCAGTCAGGGAAGTAAGCTTATTTAAGCTTAAAAACAGGTGCTTCCGGGTAATTTGGGATGATTAAGAGCTATGATGTGCATACATGTGCAGGCATGCATGAGCATGCACTCTTGAGCACGCACACACACACACACACACACACACACACACACACACACACACACACACACACACACACACACACACACACACACACACAAGCACACTAAGAAGGGAAAGAAATATAGAGCCAACAACTCTGAAGCAGCAATGTTAGTTGCTAAGCCACAGTGCCAGCTAGTGCTTTCTAATTCTTTAACATTTAATCAGGGCAAAATAAACTTTATATTACACTTTCCAAACATAAGTCTTTATTAAGTTTCATTTCCAGTGTCCCATCAGGGAAAACAGAATATTCTGTGAAATATATTTAAATATAAATAAATAAGGCACATAACCCAAAAGGATCAGAAATGAATGACTCATAATAACACACAATACGTATCACAATTAATTTTCCACAATCTGTAATAAATAAACATACCATAGAACTGTATAACTCAAAATATTCATTCAGCCCTGGAGAAAAAACTCTTCCCATCTATAGATCCACTAATTTTTCTTCTGTTGTAGTAGCAAACCTCTAAATCCTGTACATGAATTTAAAATAGCAAAATCAATTCTCCTAAAATTATAATTAGCTTTGACATCCTGATGCACACCTGCTATGTGCTTATAAACAGTATACTTGTCTCTTTTTTTAGATGTCAATAAATTCTCCACTAACCTCATATATAATGTTGTGGATGACTTTCCTCCACATAAAATGTTTCATACACACGAATGGCTATGTAAACTATGTTGACAGTACTGTCATTTATAAAGTAGCAACAATTAAATGGTTTAGTAGCATGAATACTTGGAAAAACCTTATGTTGATAATCAATATTAACTACAGTACGCAGATATCAAACAGTACACACATGTTTATAAAGCACTAGACTTAGACAAAATTCTGTGATGCTGAAGTAATCTATTTCTAACAGCCATCACATTCCTTAAAAAATACAGTTTTAGAAAGAAATGTTGGCTTTATTTGGTCATCTAACATTAGTAAATGCCAAACGTTCTGCAATAGCTCTTTTTATCAGTTCTCTTCAACTAATGCTAAACTACCAATAGTACAAATATTCTGTATCCTCCTCTTTCAAGGCTTCCCCTTGAGCAGACTACTCCTATTTCAAACCCCCCACCCCCCACCCCCATCCCATTAAATGTTGTAGCTGTTGTACCAACAGCATGCCAAAGAATAAGGTGACTTGATGTAAAGGATAATGCCATAAGGAACACAGATTTCAGCAATGAAATGCAAGTGTGCTTTTCAAAGGGTTCTATGCTGTATTCACTTTTCTATGTTATTTATACTAATTTGGGGAAGTATTGCTAGGACATTACAAAAACTTCTTCATTGTTCAGAGTGGATGGAGTTTGCAGTATAATTATGGAACTTGAGGCAAAGGGAATAAATGCAGTAAATTAGGTAGAATAAATGGAATAAAGAAACATTAAAAACAGTGCAGAGAAAACTTGTAGTACCATGGCAGAATATTGGAACAAGTTGTTAGACACACGTTTTTGGAAACAAAACAGGAGGAAGGAAATATATAGATGTTGGAAATTCACGGAAGCTAACAGAGATGGCCTTTGGTCAACTGGTGCCCTAGGCACAAGGTCTCCACAGCGCCCCTCCAACACCACCTGGTGCCCCATCCTGATGTACTTATACCATCTAGATTATTGCAAAGCTCCCTTGCTAGAGCATCACTCTAGGCAGTCACCTAGTTGGTCTATGCCTAAGGCTGGCTATGGAAGCTAGATATCAGAAGAGCATCAGCATAGTTTAAGAGAAATGAGAGATGTCAGATATAGAATCACAGCAAGATGGCCACAGTTCTGTAGACACTGTTATTCCTAGCTCTCTCAAAAACCCTGAATAAAAATATAATCTGGAGAATAAAGGAGAACCATAATCTGGAAATAACATACAGAATATCCTTAAGATATGCTCCAGCATCAGTGGGTTGCCTCAGAAACTTAGAAGGAACTGTAAATAATCAAGATTAAGAAAGATTAAAATACGCACTTATAATATAATAAGTTAGCCTTATGTAAATGTTAAGCAAAAATTACATTGTCCTCCCACTCTGCTAATACAAGGTTGGCATAACTGTTAGCGCAGGATGTGCCCATAGCCACACCCTGCTGCTGCCAGTATATGCCTTCCCCAAATATAAACACATTACATTTCAAAATCAATTAAATTAAAGTACAAATAAGTTGTATTTGCACGTTAGTTAAAACATGATACTTTGTTAAGAAGCTTCTAATCGATTCAACCCCGTACTCATTGGGAATAATGGTGAACAATGTATTAATATCCAATGTAGCAAACACAACATTTTCTTCCTTCAAATCAGGATTATTAATACAATCTCCTAATGTTTGTAGGAACATCTCTGTATCCTTCAACACTGCTGGAGCTTTGTCTAAAAAGCTTTTTAATTCCCTTTCCACAAAAATAGATAAGGATTCTGTAACCCACCCTTTACCAGCCACCACAGGTCTCATTGAATTCAATACTTTAATTGAACTGATTTTGAAATATAATGTGTTTATATTTGGGGAATGCATATACTGGCAGCAGCAGGGTATGGCTATGGGCACACCCTGCGCTAACAGTTATGCCAACCTTGTATTAGCAGGGTGGGAGAACAATGAAATTTTTACTGAACATTTATATAAGGCTAACTTATTATATTATAAGTGCTTTGTTGATGATATTTTTATTTTCTGGGGAGGGCAATGTACATTCACTGATAGAATTTGTCAGATATACGGAGAGTAACAGCATATGCTTTAAATTTACCCTACATAGTTCACATGAGAAAATAGATTTTTAGATACTACTGTTAAACTTGACGATGGAAGCTGTGATTCCCTCATGTTCCATAAAAAATGTAGAAAAAAATAACCTATTAAGTAGGCATAGCATGCACCCCAATAGAATTTTTGGTAACATTCTAAAGAGTCAATTTCTATGTGTATCGAGATTACACACGAATGCAATGGACTATGAGGTAGCTGTAGATACATTAAGTGAAGAATTTACACAGAGGGGTATGCCATAAGTGAGTTGAATAATAGACAACAAGAGGTACATGCCCTGAGAGATACAGAGGGGAAACCATATTTCAAAGGTGATAGGAGGCATGAAAAGAAAGGGAATTTAAATAAACCTAGGTGTGATTTTGCATTAAAGTATAGTAGTAATATACAATATATATGTAATGTGGTTAGAAATAACTGGTCTATATTAAAAATAGATGATAGGATGAATGAATTGGTGGGTGCTAAGCCTAAATTTATTTTTAAAAGCAACATCTCACTGAAAAGGGAGCTGTGTTATAAGTCCCACTGTGAACAAACTAGGTTAAATATAAGAGAGGCCACTTTTCCATGTAGGAGCTGTAAAGCTTGTAATTTCATGTCAGGAAATAGACAGTTTAAATACCCTGTTATAGATAAGCTATATGAATTTCGTTTATATGCGAACTGTCGGACTGAGAACTTAGTGTATTTAGTTACATGTGTAGATTCTACATCTTTCTACATAGGGAAGACCACTCAGAAGCTTAAAGAGAGGGTTCTGCAACACTTGGGGGATATTAGGAACAATAGGCATTTAAATGCTCTCTATAAACATATTAAGGATAATGAGGGCCATTCTTTTAAGTTTTCAGTGGTAGATATTGTTCATAATAACCTTAGAGGAGGTGATTTGAACAACAAAGTGGAATATAAGGAGATGAATTGGATAGCAGCTCTGCAGGCACATAGACCTCCTGGTCTTAATTATACTATACATTTAAAACCAGCACTCAAAGCTAGACCATTACATCATTAATGAGTATGTATGTGATTGGATACAGGTTCTTTAAATACCTAATTACTTTTTTCCTGTTTTAGTAGTAGATTCTGATGAAGCATTGTTGTGAAAACGCTTATCCTGTGATTAGTCTGGTGTTTTATTAAAGAAGAGTTTTATCTACAAGAGAATTTGACTTTTTATGCCTGAAACCTTGTTGGACATACTGAACAACTGTGGATTTATACAATCTAAAATAACAGACCTCGAAGCATGTTCATGAAGAAACAACTTAATTATCTGAGGAATGCCTAAATCTATCACACATTTTAACTTAACTACATCTATTAAGCAAATACTAAACATCTTATTTGAAAACTCTGTTGAACACCAGCAAATTATAATAGAGAGAGCCCACCATGCTTTAAGAGAAGTGTAAATATCAAGTAAACCCAGACCAGTGTATGTCAAAATTTTAAACTACTAAGACGTTTTGAGCATTCTATTAACTGGAAAAAAAAGGGTTCATTACCTGGAGTAATAACCGGGTCTCCTTTGCCCAAGATCTTTCTATCCAAATACGACAGGCTAGGCAAGCATTAATCCCATTCTTCAGATTCCTGATTGACAAAAAAAAAATAAAATTCCAAATGAAATATCCCAATACACTAGTGCTCTTCAATAAGGAGGTCAAATATGCAGCTGCTATGATTAAAGAAGCCAAGGAAGTCTTCCAAGCAGTTTTCAAAGAAATACCTGCACTTTGAATCAGCTGTAATGGAAAAATGTCCTTTTGGTACTTTTCTGACTGAGACCAGGCTTCCCCAATGGGGGAGGACTAAAACTGAGCCAAGGCTCTTTTTGGGCCTATTACTTGTATTAATCTAACACAAGGTGATCGGGGAAGTACAGTGGAGTCCTCCAGGAACAAAAATGATGGGCCAAACTTTCCAGTCGATCAGATCAAGATGAAACCATTTCTAGTGACATCTGTAAATAAAGCACTTCCCCCCAGCTTATTAATACCTCCAGGTCTTTGCAAAAGCTACTGCATGAGAGCAACGCTCTAAAGATTACCTTCCTGAAAATGCAAAACTAATTGCTGGAAAGGAAACTTGGTGAAATTAAATTACTTATTTTCGTTCTTGGGATGTACTGCTAATCTTCAAAGGTACTGTACTATAAAGCAATGCTATAGCCGAATCTTGTATAAAGTTTAACTAAAATGAAATATTTGCTAGGCAGCATTGAAGTGCAAGAAAATAAATGCGGATTAGGAACCACTGATTTTTCCTTTTTATGGTTGCACCATGACTGAAGTTAACTAGAAAAACAGTTTCTCTAGCTCTAAAATGGAATAATGGTTATAAACAAGCACAAGGAAAATGTAATACATTGTTTGCTTTGTTGCGTTGGGTAGAAATGCTAACTCTGTATAGTTAGAAAGTAAAAAAGCATTTCCATACCTAAAAGTTATATACTTTGAATTCACATAATACTGATAACATAAATCATCTGTATGCCTGCTTATATAAACTGCACTAATGGTAACAATAGTTTAAGAGTGTATGTGTGTGTATACGTTGTATAGAAAACAACCATAGCAGGGCTAGCAACCCAGTGTTGTAACATTGGCTCTGGTTGATTGTTACTGTTGGGGTGATACCTGAACCCCATTTGCAAAAATGGAGGGATGGGTTGTGGATGGATTTATTGAATGGTATTACTCAATGATGCAAAGTGACATTTCTATCATCCAAGCCACTTCTGTTAGAAGCAATGGAGCCAGCAGGCACAGATGATAGAACTGTACACTACTGCTAACAATAGTTTTAAGAGACTAGTGATACAAGTATCAATGATCTTTGAACTATAGTTTTAAGAGTCTACTGATTCTAACATCAAATATCTATGATTAAGGGAATACAAAGCTTTAATTATTCTTATACGACTGTTTTCAAGAACTCTTTCAATGTTGGATTATAATACTAAAGATTAATCTAGAGTCAAAGCTGTAAATGTTTAATTGAACAAAATTGTAATAAATGAAATAAGTAGCGGCACCGCTGAGCAAAACAATGGAGGGTATCGAAAAGACAAAACGGATAACAATCCAAAAAATAAATAATCTAAAGTAAAAAATCTCCATAATGACTCAAAAAATTGATGAAAAGCAAATTTATTAAAAAACAGGTTTAAGCTTTTCATAATAGCTTCATCAGACCTACATCAAAAAAAACAACAAAGATCAATGCTTTAATTTAAAAAAGTAAAAAAAACATCCACATCTTAAGATGCATAGCTCTCAAAAACACTTTTGAGACAAAAAATACAGACGGTAAAAAAGAAAAATAAAAAAAAGTGTACATTAATAAACATGCCACTCTTTTAGACAAAATAAAATAAAAACATGATAGTAAGTAAAAAAAAACATGTATGCAAAAAAATAGATAATATAAAATAAATACATTTTAAACACACACACATGTTAATATATATAAAGGTGGTGTCAATAACATTACATTCATTGACTTATTGTAATAAATGTTTACTAGCTGTTGGAAAGAATGCTTGTTAAATACTAACACTGCAGTTTACTGCATATATGAAAATGATAATGCAAAACTGGTTTATAAAAAACTAGATAACAACAATCCTACAAGATAAGATTTGTAAGTCTAAAATATAAGCTGACTTGAAAATAAGAGGCTTGAAGCTAACTACTGAGAGAAACAAGAAACGTTACTTAGGTAAACTATGAGTTATTGTATAAAGGTTTAGTCATTTAGACCATTTTGATTCTCTTGTTTTCTGGAACACAAAGTAGTTAATATGCTAAGAAGAGTTAGGAATTAAATAGTAGGTGTTGAATAGAGATCTAGTAGGTTAGACTTTTTCTATATAGTGAGGGTTACTACTGAGGAGAAATACAAATCTGAAATACCACATCAATGGTACGTGTAATCCATATTTATGGAACCAAATCAGTCAATCAAGACAACGTTTCTTACTTTCCCCTTCCTTCTTGGTCCAGAGGGATAATGGATATGCATTGGGGAGGGACAAGAAGGGTTAAGTGTCATTCATCTAAATTTTGAAATATAAGGCATACTAACAGTATAAATCATTCTATACACTTCCTACCTCTAAGGCTAACAAATAGTTTTAAAAAATATGTGGGAGATTGAATCATGGAATGTGAAGGGACTACAGACAAGAGATAAAAGAAAACTGTTCTTACATCTCACCCTCAAAACTAAAGCGGATGTAAGTCTAGTCCAAGAATCACATCTATCAAAGGAACAATGAACAAAGGTAAAAGAGAAAAAATGGGTTAAACAGATTGCAGCTTCTGGGGAAAATAGTAACAGTGCAGGGGTGACTATAATAATTAAAAAAAAATTCCAAGACAATGTTATAAAATGTGAAGCAGACAAATATGGAAGATGGTGTTATATAATGTGTAAAAACCCAGTTAGCCAGAAACCTATTTTAATCCTGAATATATACGCATCCTGCACCAACCAGCAACACATTTGTATGTCCCTATATAATATCCTAACTGAATTTCAAAACCACTATATAATCATAGGAGGGGACTGGAATGCTTATCAAGACCCAACGTTGGATAGATCTAACCCTAATAAATCATATAATAAACAGGCTACTTTCACTCTTAGGGAGCTTAAACATGACTTTAAACTTTTTGATCCCTTCAAACAGAAAACTAAGGAAATCAAAGCAGAACAATTCACCTTCTACTCACAATGCCACAAAATGTGGTCCAGAATGGATTTCTTCCTGATCTCAGACCTATTTTTAAACATGAAGACATAATGTTTTATTCATAGTAGATTTTTTTCAGATCACTCAAAAATATCTTTAAATATTAATTGGACAGATAAACAAAACCTATTTAAAAGAGGTTATAACTGGTCCCTTAATCCCAACCTCCTTTTAAAACAAGATATAATAGAAGGGATCAATGCATTTTTAAAAACATTACTGGCTAAAATTCCTTATTCCCAACTCACAATAGATATTGAATGGGCACAACGAAATCCCAAATAAGAGGTTTCCTTATCAGTAAAGTTGCACATTATAAAACGTCACAGAGGAAACAGGAATCATTAATAAAGGACAAGATACAACTGGAACTAGAATTACAAAAAGTCTTTAATAAAAAATCTGAAGAACTACTACTTAAATCCCAAAGAGACCTATACTTACTGGATGCTACAAATCTCTCTTTTCACGAAATAAGAAATCTCGACAAATATGCCGAAGGTGTACAATTACCATCCAAGGCACTAGCTAGATTACTTTCACTCCATAAATCTACACCTACTATAACAGAAATAAATTACTCTGGCAAGACATATGGTAGCAATAGTGAAATCTTAAACCTTTTTGAACAAATCTATACACAAATTTATGGAGAACAAACTCTTCCAACATCGGAACATGACGGAACATCTTTCCTCCAGAATCTAGTATTTCCAAAAATTTACTCTAATCAACAAAAAAATGTTAATAGAGCCTATCTCACTACAGGAAATTACTAACAGAATAAAGAAATTAAAACCGTACAAAGCACCTGGCACAAATGGCTTCACATCAGAATTTTACAAAAGCTTTACCCCATTAACTGCCAAAATATTGCAACAGCTATTTAACTACATTATAAACGATAGTATAAATGGCATCCATTTTAATACTTCTAAAACATTCTTTATTTTGAAAGATCATGCAGATCCCAAAGACCCCAAGAGCTATAGACCCATTTCGCTTCTAAATATTGATGTAAAAATCTTCACATCTATCCTTGCTAATAGACTCAAAAACATCATATCACAGATCATCTCACCTGAACAATCTGGATTTACCCCTTTTAGACAAACCTGTGACAACACCCTTACGGTTGAAGCTTTAATAACATTTGCAAACCAAAAGAAAATTCATATTTTTGCAATGGTAGTTGATGCATATAAGGCATTTGACAGAATAAACCCACATTTTCTATCAACGTTACCCTATTATGAATTCCCTAATAAATTCATTCAAATAATTAAAACATTATATGATAAAGCATATACAAATTTATCCATAAATAGTATCCTATCTAATAGAATTATGATTAAAAATGGGGCAAGACAAGGCTGCTCACTATCCTCGTTTCTCTTTAACCTTTATCTTGAACCACTTTTCCTGTACATTAAGCAGCATAGCTACTGCAATCCTCCAACACTCTTTAATAATAGAATATCCCTGACAGCTTTCGCAGATGACTTAAACTGATATTTTTCTACCCAAATTCTGATATAGATAAACTACTGAAGACAACTGACAAGTTTTCCTAAACTATCTTACTACAAACGTAATCTAAACAAAACCAATATATTCCCTCTAACTCCCCCTAAGCTAATATCATTATTCCCATTCTTAGACAGAGTCAAAATAAGACAATCTATAAGATACCTTGGAGTCACTTTTTATCAAAACAATAAGGAATTTTATCAAGACAATATTTCAAACAAATGGCATAATGTAATGCTGGATTGTAATAGATGGAAAAATCTAAAGTTATCCTTTCTATCAAAAGTAGCTACAGTCAAAATGAATATACTGCCCAGAATATTATACATATTTATGACCTCCCAAGTCATCGTTCACAACAAATTTTTCACACAACTACATGCATTTATAGCTAAATTTATATGGTCCCCTAAATCAGTAAGAATAACATACCAAAAACTAATGCAGCCGAAACTAAATGGGGGACTAAATTTACCAGAAGTCAGGTTGTATTTTAATATCATTAATAGTAGTAGGATAATAAAAAATGCAGATTATAATCCATTAAACCATAAATAGTCACCATTATGGTTAGAAATATACTACAAATACATAAAATCACTCAATTTCAACCCCAGAGCACTTGCTTTTCTTTACAAAAAAAGTGACAACCTACAAGATCACTGACCCACTAAAGTACTTTATTACTAACACTCAGAAATTATTTACAGACCTAAAATTATTGACAGCATGGGAAACCTTACAACCTTTACATCTTAATCCCAACCTAAGACTCAGTAATCTAATGATTACTCTAAATAATTTCCCCCTGCTAAAGGATAAAATAATTCTGGACTTCTACCCCCAATGGGAGAGTTCTATTACAGAAATAAGAGCTCATCTCAAACTACCTAAGACATATACAATTATTCTCAGACAAATTAAATAACTATGCTTTAACTGCCCACATAATAATAATGTAAACAAAGTGGACATAAAAAACTGCAAATCCTTATGGAAACTAATGATATCTAGAAGAAAAAATGATATCTAAGACTTACAAAATGATAACTGAGATCAAATACCAGGAAAATGTAATCTTCTCCAACTATTGGCTAAAGCTGAGCCCCTCTATATCAAAGCAACAGATAAAACAACCAATTGAAACAACCACCAAGGTACTTACCTTAAAAAAAAACTAATGTACACCCAACTCATGATTATCAATAATGCTTATTTTACCCCCCACGGTACTCTATAAATTCAATAATCACATCTCAATAAATTGCCTTTATTTTTTAACACAAAAAAGTGGACTTACTCCACCTATTATGGAGTTGCAAATGTGTACACAAACTTTGGAACTCCCAAATGATCCAACCATAAAAGATGGCATAAGAAAAATCAACTTTAACATGGGAATTTACATTACTTCACATTCTTCCCTTAAACTTATCACCCAACCAAGCTAGCATCCCTATTACTCTATTTCTTCTAACAAAACTTTATATAGCTTCCAAATGGAAGGACACACTGGCAATTTCATGGGGGAGTATAAAAATGGCCATTAAATATACGTTAGCATATAAACTGGTAAGACAAGTGAATAATAAGGGAACTAGCCAGCTAGAAGTTTGGGAAAATTTATTTCATACACTAGTGCAACAACAATATCACAATCTCCTATATTTCACACACACAAGGTAAAGTTTAAGACATCAGTCTACCCACATTAGGATACTATAAGTGTACAATGCATAAATGACTTATGTTACTAAAGTTATGTGTTGTTTGATTGAATGGCACTGATGTAAATAAGTGCATATAGATTCTTGTATGTTTGATTTCACTTTAGTTAAATACTGTATGTACATGACCATGTTAATGGGTTTGTTTATATAATATAATAAAAATGAAATAAAGTGTTTGGAAAAAAAAATAATCACAAATGGAAAGATGAAATTTAAATGTCTAAGTTCAGTAATTAGTGAACTACTTATTTTTTATCTAAAGATCAGGTTCTTATTTAGAGTTGCTTTAATCTGTCAAATAATTATTGCATGGCTTACTCATCTAATTAATTATCCAACTTCAAGTTTTCCATTTAGTACATGAGAAACTGAGAAACACAGTTGATATGCTTTCTATACTTTGAGAAATTAATTGTGAACATGTCTTACAAACTTTCTAAGTAGTAAGACTTTCTGTTTGACAGAGTGTATATAAAGTATATTTTAAGAGATCTCATTTCCTGTTGGTTTACAAAACACATTTGTTTCAAAAAGCCTTGTATTTGTGTTTGAAGTGTTATAATTATTTATGTTTTTAAATATTTATTGAAACTAATATTATAGTCCATAAGCAATACCATCTTAGTAATACATTTAACATGTATATTGATTTCAATATATATATAAAATCAATAAACAATTATGCACTAACATCCTGTGCTCAGTTATCTTTACTATTGTTACATTCAAAGAGATAACTAATAAATATCAAGACTGCAAAGAAACAACAGAAGGATATTCTAAGAAACTCCTCTACAGAACCTGTAAACCTTACGTGTAATGAATTGAACAAATCTTATGGGATTAACCTTGTGAGTTTCCTCATGAATTTGTTGTATTTTATATAAACACTTCACAATGCCGAAATCCTAAAAGATCAAATTTCATATGGCTGAGACCATATGATCAAACTTTTGGAATCCTGACATTGTGAATGGAGATCTGCATACAGCATGGAATGGGAGATTTCCCTTTTCCTCACACTCATAGTAGTGCGATCTCGGAGTTGGAATATTTAAGTAGCAGGGGTGTGTGGGGGGGTGCAGTGGGGCTTGCCCCCCCCTGCAAAAACATTTACATTGTTGCTTTTTTTTGGATTTGTTTCAGAATTTCAATATTCCGAAACATCGATCATATGGTCTTGATCATATGAAATTTGATGTTTCAGAGTTTCGAGATTCTGAAGTGAATACGTATATATATATATATATATATATATATATATATATATATATATATATATATATATATTTGAAACCTCATGATGAATTCATTCCAGTCAAAGCAGGAAGTAATATATAATATAAAGTTTTACATGTCATTACAGCACAGAAACAGCTACATTGATGAAAGTTCTGACCTTCCACCCCTAAGGCTTTCCTTGACCATAAACTAAGATTTTGAAAAGTGTTTAAAAAGTACCTCTGTCTAAACTGATCAGTTTCCTTCCATAAATGAAATGATAGCTGACAGCATAGAAATCATCATTCTGATCCATTTAAGTATAGTTGTGTTAACTGTAAGTTCCGGAGGTAGAATATGTAGTAACCAAACATGTGCATCTCTATCACATGGGAGTGTGATCCATGCTGACATTTTTTTAATTGTCCAGACTCATAACTATTGAATTATTACATTCCCATAACATGTGAAGATAACTTTCCTGTTTTCTTCCATGCACCGATATTTCTGATCCTCTGCTCTATCTTTACTCTTAAATGTATCTGCATGGAATAGTTTCATATACACACATGTATACATAATTGTGTAAAATAAGGGATATTACTGTTTGCATATGATACACATGTGGTCCTGTTCTGAGTCTTTCACCACAAAATTATGTAATGAGATCCATTTCTACCTAACTGGAGACACAGTATCTATCCTCTGAGTCACAACAACTGACAATGCATGCTTAATTTTAGGGATGAGATGATCCCTACATTAGGATGTGTGCTATTCTTAAACAGCAGCTTACAGTTTCTTCTGAACAATTCTGTTTAATCACAACATCCCATATCATGTCCCTATGGTGTCAAAAGCATTGTTAAACTATAGTAAGATTACTGCTAATTTTGTGGTAAATATAAGTCATAATGACTACAAAATCAAAGTTTGAGTATGTCTAGTCCCCCTTCTATCTTTGAAGAACCCCTGATGATTTGGGGGTATAAACTTAGACATCAATGGTTATGATCCAACACACCCATGGTACATTTGGTTATGGTCCATTTGTCAGAATCTTGGTATAAAGCCTTGTTTCCATATATAGTACAATATTGGTCTATAGTTGGTAGGTTTTAACTTATCTTGTTGGGTTGTCCAAGATGTTTGATTATCTGCTTGTTTATTGCTGGAGATGTGGAGATACTAGTGAAGGGAAATGGTTAAATATTTCATACATATTCTAGATTAGACTCCCTATGGATAGAAGCAAAGCATTTTTGTAACAAAATTAAGAAAGGTAGCAACATTTTTACAAATTTGATTAAACTTGTGTTTATTTACCCTCCCATCTGATATGCATACTGCACAGCTAAACACTATAAGAATGTGTTAAAATAACTAGAAAATATATTTCAAAGCATTGGAAGGCTGTAGATCCTCTTAAAGTTTGAGACCTGTAATGTTACTGGAGAGTATTCATTAAATTTAACAGCACTGATAGGAA
Organism: Protopterus annectens; assembly: GCF_019279795.1. Lineage (NCBI taxonomy): Eukaryota > Metazoa > Chordata > Ceratodontiformes > Protopteridae > Protopterus > Protopterus annectens. The sequence continues at coordinate 1,240,203,580 of NC_056731.1, read as the reverse complement.
TAGATTTTTCTAATTATATATATATCTATGGAATATTTCAGATTTACTGTTTTTAGATTTAAATGATTAGCAATTGTACACTTTCCAAATATGTACCTTCTTCTGTTTCACGTTTTCTTTTACTTTTGTGAACTGCATTATATAGTTTTAAGAATCAAAATTTCTTACAGAAATAATTGGGCATATGTAAGTTGTAATATCTGATATTCTCTCTCTGTCTCTCTGAATGAGGTTCAGTATTTACTTTTTTGTGTCTAAATTTCTCTTCCTTTCTCCATATTTGCTTTATTGAAATAGATGAAGCATTTGTAAAAATAGATCCCTGAGTTCTTCTTTCAATATTCTCATCTGCTCACGAAAAAGCCAAGTTTAACTGCAACAAAGGAAATTAAAGTTTTATTTAGATTGATGTATATTTTGGTATATTACCTGAGGCTTATGCCTCTTAGGTTAAGCCTTCACATTAATAATGTGGCCAGTAATCCAGTACTTTAATCTTTTACTAGAAAGAAGAAACTCTGTCTGATTCTCATTCCTTTCATTTACCTGCCTTACCCTTTTTCCTAATTAGTAAAGGATACAGATATGAGACATCCAGCTCCCATGACCCTGGAGAGCCTGTAACCACAATGTAGTCCAAAGCACAATCCAAGATACATAAATCCTTAGTGTAATCTTCTACAAGTGAGCACAGTCTATTTTAAAGTATAGGTATCAGGTTTAAGCTACTTCCAGTTTTTGAATATAATAATCAGATTAAATCAACTTCCCAAATCGGAGGATGGGATACATAAAGTCCTCTTCCCCGGGATGCAGAGCTCACCACAAGTCAACTAGTCCCATTACAATTAGCTGTTGATATATGGATAAAAACAACCTTTTGTGTCATAGGAGAATGTACTTATGAAGAACACAAACTTTCAAGAAACCTTTTTAAGGAAAACTTAAATAAGCACTAAAGAACTTGTTTATGAGGGATGATAAAAGGACCATCAGAAACAACAAACTTATGCTGCAGGTCTAATTGAAATTCACTGAACCTCAACACAGACCACTCATAGGATCACAGGACTATAGGATCATAGGAGATTACTAGGCTAATGGCCCTGGGGCCTTTACAAGCCTAACAAACAGTTTATCCCCAAAAAAGAAACCTCAATCAGCACCTGTCACCCCTGTCAGTGAAGGACACAGGTGAAACCCCTGGGACATATTCGTAGTTTCCCATCTACTCATCAAGGTTGCAGTTGAAGAGGGTCAGTGACATACTTTGTTTGATGTGAATGGAGAGTCAATTCCAGAGACGGGGCAGCCTCTGGAAGACAAACCTGTCTCTCCAGCAGGTTTTGTTAATATCACTTTGTGACACCTGTGCCCTGGCCCAGCAATCAAAGAGCCTCAATCCTCACCACTAACACCAGAGAGGGTGTCTCATATAGGAGAAAGGGATAACAAATGCACACAGTAAAGTGCAATTTCCCTTAAAAGCACACAGAGATAGCAGTCAGTCCGGGGCTGGTTGCTCCCTTGCTCCCCAGGTCCCCAATAAGACTCCCCACTGGCACAGCTATAGGGTCCAGATCTCAGCCTAGCTGGCAAGCTAACCTCCAGTACCCTCTTTGTCCAACCAGTGCTTCATGTCCCTGCTCAAATAGCTGACACACACACTCACTTTGAGATAAGTATTTATACAACTTCATAAACACTCCTGGGAAAGGCTGACACAGATTCTCCAGCTGTGCCCCTATACCCAGACTATATGGTAGTGATTCCTGCCACCACCAGCTAATATTTATCAGCTACCCAAAGGCCCTTAAAAGGGTGTCCAATCATTACTGTGCAATATTATTATCCAATAGTAGTGTAACTAAGCAATCAAGGCTTATTGGAAGGGCTTACTACAGGATCACTTATAAGCATGCAATGTACTCTAGAGCTTAACTTATCTCTACATAAACCAGCCACAGTTGAAAAGGGTTTAAACATATTTAATAACACATACTAAAAACACAAGACAATACTACTACACCACAGTGCCATTCAAGAGTTCAGATATCACACAGAAACTTAAAATAATTCAGTAGTACAGTTCTAACATAAAAGAAAAACACTTAGTCTAATATTTTTCTAATTCCTAGCTATTGCTACAAGAAAACATACTTCTAAAATAACTTACGCATATAGAGGATAGGCAGTGCCGAGTTAGATGTCCAAGATCAAAATGCTTACAGTCTCACTGTAATAGTTTTCAAAATCACTAACAGACATTTCTGCTGGGCCCTCCCAGATTACATCATTTTGACACTTAGGTTTTCCCAGTATACACATTGCATCATTTTGAAACTTAGCCTGGGGTTCCCAGGCCAACAGGCTATACTATTTAGCAAGCTAACACCTGCTCAGGTAGCTACAACAATAAAAGACATTTCACATGTACACTCTAGTAATTATTCTTTAAATTAAAACAATAGAAAGAATGTGCTAGCCCAGATAGGCTGACTCCGAGCTGTACAGATCAAAGGATAGACTTGAAATAATTTTAACTTCAAAAGAAAAATTTGAAATGCTTGCCTTAGTTTTCCTTACAGCAGATGGCAATGTTACTGCAATCCTGAAGTTCAACATTTTAGTATTTTCTTTCATTTAAGAAACAAGCCTTTATTTTACATTTATATTTACAAATGCCAGAATTATGTGCACAATTCTATCTGGCTAGGCTGGCAGCCTTCACCCTTCTCTACCAGTCTTCACATTTTTCCCCCCTGGAGAACTCAAGCTAGTTTTTCAAGTGACCCTTGAGAAATGCCACTTGAGAGGGTTAGGTCTATGTGAGTGTACCTCACCCCATTCCATGTCTTGAAAGCCTATCTGCATTGGCATTGCTAATCCCACTGCGGTGCTGCACTGACATAGCATATGCTTGCAACCCCAGGCTCCATCTTAGCAACTTGGCATTTTGCTGGCTGGCTCTGTTTAACCATGTTAGAGGGTTGTGATCTGTCATAGCAGTGAATTTTCTTCCATACAGATAAGGTTGAAGTTTCTGCATTGCCCACACTATGGCTAGACATTCCTTTTCTACAGCTGCATAGCATTCCTCCCTGGGTTGGTGCCTACAGCTGAAATAAACCACTGGGTGTTCTTCCCCCTCTGAAGAAATCTGGCTAAGTATATCCCCCAACCCATGGTTCGAAGCATCCACCTGTACAATAAATTCTTTGCTGTAATCTGGACTGGCTAACACAGGGAGTCCTCCCTAAGCTTCTTTAAGCTTCTGGAATGCCTGTCACATGCTGGGGTCCACACTACCTTATCTGTCCTGTTCTTCCTTGTCAGGTCTGTGAAGGGAGCAGCTATGGTACTATAACTGGGGATGAGCTTTCTGTGGTACCCTGCTGCCCCTAAAAGTGCCCTCACCTGCTTTTTAGTAACAGGTGCAGGCCATGCCTGAATGGCTTCCACTTTGGTAGGTTCTGGCCTTATCTTACCACTGCCCACTCTATGTCCTAGGTAGGAGACCTCTGCCATACCCATCTGACATTTGCCCGGCTTAATGGTCAACCCTGCCCTCTGTAGTCTGCCCAGCACCACCCTGACATGCTGAAGGTGCTCTGGCCAGGAAAGGCTGTAGATGGCAATATCATCTAGGTAAGTAAGGGCAAACCCTCCTGCTACTGCTAGGATATTATCTACCAACATCTGGAAAGTTGCTGTGGCATTCTTCATCCCAAAGGGCATCTTTGTGAACTCATACAAGCCAAAAGGAGTCACAAAGGCTGACTTCTCTCTAGCACTTGGAGTCAAGGGCACCTGCCAGTAACCCTTGGTTAAGATCAATGTTTGTAAGATACTTAGCCCCACCCAGCTGCTCTAGGGCCTCATCTGTCCTAGGCATGGGGTAAGCATCTGACTCTGCGTGACTATTTAATTTCCTGTAGTCCACACAGAACCTGGCACTGCCATCCTTCTTTGGCACCAGCACTACTGGGGAGGCCCAGGGATTGCTGGACTCTTGAATCACTCCTAGTTCCAACATCTCCTGTACCTCCTCCCTCAGAGTCTGTCTGACACCCTCAGGTACCCTATAAGGGGCCTGCCTAATAATCCTTTGGGGTCCTGTATCCACCTGGTGCTCTACTAGGTGGGTGCACCCTGGTTTCCCAGTGAAAATGTCCCCAACTTCCTGTAACACTGCTCGGATTTCTCAAACCTGGGTAGGAGATAGCGGCTGGGATATTGCTACCCCTTCCACTGAGGTGACAGCCCGAGCCTTACTGAGGAGATCAGTCCCCAGATGTCCCTCAGACTCCTCCTGCAATCCACTGCAAATGCTCAGCACAAGGGCCTCCTTATCATGGTAAGGTTTCATCATGTTAACATGGTACAATTTGTGCCACTGCTGTCTGCCCAGCAGTTCCACCATGTAGTTAACATTACTTACCTTTCTTACCACCTAGTAGCATCCATCCCAAGCTGCTTGCAGCTTGTTGTGTCTGACAGGAATGAGAGCCATTACCTGCTGTTCCACAGCATACTCTCTAGCTTGAGCATTCCTGTCATACCACACCTTTTTCTGTTGTTGGGCTTCTGCCAGGTTCTCCTGGGCCAAACCCATGAGTTCCCTGTGCCTTGTCCTGAGGTTTAGGAGGTATGCCACATCAGACTCCTTGTGAGACTCACACTCCTCTTCCCACTCATCTTGAATTAAATCTAGAGGTCCCCTCACCCTATGCCCATAAAGCAACTCAAAGGGTGAAAAACCTGTGGATTCCTGGGGGACCTCTCTGTAAGCAAACAACAGATGGGGCACATATTTGTCCCACTCCCTCATAAACTGATCTGCAAATGCCCATAGCATGGACTTCATTGTAGAGTTTAACCTCTCAACAAGATCATTAGTCTGGGGATTGTAGGGGGTGATCTTCATGTGCTTCACCCCACAGGACTTCCAGAGACAAGCCAGCAGGTCTGACATGAAATTGGCACCTCTGTCAGACAGTATTTCTTTTGGGAAATCTACCCTGCTGAAAATCTCTAACAAAGCATTTGCCACCATCTCTGCCTCAATGGAGGACAAAGCCACTGCCTTAGGGTATTGTGTAGCATAATCCACTACCACTAGGATATACTTTTTCCCTGTGGAGCTTGGGGTACTCAGAGGACCCACAATATCCATAGCTACCCTCTGAAATGGCTCCTCAAGTACAGGCAAAGGCATCAAAGGAGCTCTCACCTTGTCTTCTGCCTTGCCTACCTTTTGGCACTGCTCACAGGTCCTGCAGTACCCTGTTACATCTCTGGAAATTCCAGGCCAATAGAAGTTTTGCATAATACGTCTCTTTGTACATGTTATGCCCATATGACCTGCAAAGGGAATATCATGGGCTATGACTAAAAGTGTCAGATAGTAGGTTCTAGGCACTACCAACTGCTGTACTCTCTCACCTTCTAGCCCTCCCTCAGGGGTCTACTCTCGGTATAGTAACCCTTTGTACCAGCATACAGATTCCCTCTCTCCTTGAGAATCAGGTGCCTCCCTAGCTACCTGCCTCAGGCCTTGCAATGTAGGGTCTGAGAGCTGAGCCTGTCTCAACTCTCTCCTTGTAAACCTTCCCAGCTCCCCTTCCACAGGAAGTCTGGCACCCTCTGACAGTGGTGCCTCACTGTCAGCCTCTGTACTACTACTCACCTCTACCTTTGCAGTTACCCTATCAAAGGGAACATCAGTACCCACAAGCAGCTGTGGCTCACCTTCAGTCTCACAGTCTCACTGCTACAGTGTAGCTCACTCCCTGAAGTAACCACCTCACCATTCCTGGCTGCAAGTATGCAGTCTGTCTGGGTCTTCCCCAGGCTACCAGACCCACATGCTTGTCTCCTAGCCTGACTGTGTGTAACTGCATAAGCACATGGTACTGCCTTATCCACATCCTTCCCTCTCAGGACATCTGCAGGATGGTAGTCTAGTACCCCTGTTGTCTCAAGGCAACTTACTATTGGCATTTTGTCTTTCCCACTTACTGGCTCCCTCATCTTTGGTTCTCCACCTTGCCTCCATGGACACCTGTATAACACATGGCCCCACTGGTTGCATTCAAAACATTTAACCCTAGCTCCTGGACATGTACCTGGACTAGTGGCTTCCCCTGCTGCTGGCAGATTCTGTTGGGGCAGTCTGTGCTGTCCACCATGCGTTCCTTTAGACCCATGAGCAGTAATGGGCCTCCCCTACCTGTGCAGGGCTACCCTGCTTGCCAGGTATAAGTCTCCCTTCTTCCCCAGCTCATCTGAAGTAGCATTTTGTCTATCAGCTAACCAGATCCTCATATCCTCAGGAAAGTGCTAAGGGCTTGTTCCCTCTCCAAAAGGTCTGCCAGCCCTTCAAAAGTGGTGACCTGACATCCACTTATGCTGCTATGAAAATAAGTGCTCAGTTCAGCAACATATTCACACACACTTTCATCTGCCTTGCATCTATGCTCATGAAACTTTTTCCTATACATTTCAGGTGTTAGCTTAAAACATTCTAAAATACATTTTTTACAGCAGTATAATCAAAACAGACAGCATCAGGCATTTTTGACAAAAATGTTAAAGCTTTCCCATGGAGTAAGGAGGTCAGGAACTGTACCCAGAGCCTTTGGTCAACACTATACTGTTTGCATACCGTCTCAAACATATGAATTAATCTATCAAAATTATTTCCCTCTTTAAATTGCGGAAGTAATTTACTGACCTGTTGTGCTTCTGGAGTCCAGTTACTCCCTTCCCCATTACTTCCATGACTCTGGTGAAGAGTCAGCATTTCCCTCTCATGCCTCCTCTGATGCTCTTTTTCCTTCAGCTTCTATCTCCAAACGCCTGGTCTCCAACTCAAGTCTCTTTAGCTCCAGTTGGATTTTTAAGTCTACTGCAGAAAGGTTGAGCTGTCCGTTCTCCAAGGATATTGTATCTCCACTGCCAGTCTGATTGTCCTTTACAGAAAGGTTGAGCTGTCCATTCTCCAAGAATATTGTATCTCCACTGCCAGTCTGATTGTCCTCCTGGATGCTGTTTTCTGATGCAGCTGCAACCAAGGCTGCAATCAGGTCTGCCTTAGTCAGGTTTCTATGCACCAGTCCCCTAGCCTGACACATCTCAACCAGCTGGCTCCTTGTCAGTGTTCCATACTCTTCTGCTGACATGCTACCTGCTCACCCTGACTAACTAAGCTAACAAAAGAAATAAAACAATTGTGATCTGAACTCTGAGTATTCACTGCTTGGATGTTTTATCGTACAAAACACCATCAGAGATCATTGTACATAAGCCACATGTTTCACTCTACCCACACCACTACAAGCCAATTAGTATTTGCCAACTTATTAATATGTGATGTGGATATCCCACTAATGCCCACCAATTAGTATGTGTAGTGGATCCCAACACTGTAAACCAATTAATATGTGAGGTGGACATCCCAACCACTGCCACCAATTAATATGTGACGTCCATGACCTGGCCCAGCAATCAAGGAGCCTCAATTCTCACCACTAACACCAGAGAGGGCATCTCATATGAGAGGAAAGGTATAACAAATGCACACAGTAAAGTGCAATTTCCCTTAAGAGCACACAGAGATCACAGTCAGTACGGGGTTGGTCGCTGCCTTACTCCCCAGGTCCCCAATAAGACTCCCCACTGGCACAGCAATAGGGTCCAGATCTCAGCCTAGCTGGCAAGCTAACCTTCAGTACCCTCTCTGTCTAACCAGTGCTTTGTGTCCCTGCCCAAGTAGCTGACACACAGATACACTTTGAGATAAGTATTTATACAACTTCACAGACACTGTTGGGAAAGGCTGATGCAGATTCTCCAGCTGTGCCCCTATACCCAGACTATACAATAGTAATTCCTGCCACCACCAGCTAATATTTATCAGCTACCCAAAGGCCCTTAAAATGGTGTCCAATTATTACTGTGCAATATTATTATCTAATAATAGTGTAACTAAGCAATCAAGGCTTATTGGAAGGGCTTACTACAGGATCACATATAAGTATGCAATGTACTCTAGAGCTTAATTTATCTCTACATAAACCAGCCACAGTTGAAAGGGGTTTAAAAATATTTAATAACAAATACTAAACACACAAGACAACACTACTACACCATAGTGCCATTCAGGAGTTCAGAGATCACACAGAAACTTAAAATAATTCAGTAGTACAGTTCTGAAATAACAGAAAAACACTTAGTCTAATCTTTTTTCTAATTCCTAGCTATTGTTGTAAGAAAACATACTTCTAAAATAACTTACACATATAGAACATAGGCAGTGCTGAGTTAGATGTCCAAGATCAAAATGCTTACAGTCTCACTCTCAGCAATAGTTTTTAAAATCACTAACAAACATTTCTGCTGGGCCCTCCTGGATTACATCATTTTGACACTTAGGTTTTCCCAGTATACACATTACATCATTTTGACACTTAGCTTGGGGTTCCCAGGCCAACAGGCTATATTATTTAGCAAGCTAACACCTGCTCAGGAAGCTACAACAATAAAAGACATTTCACATGTACACTCTAATAACTATTCCTTAAGTTAAAACAATTGAAAAAAATGTGCTAGCCCAGACAGGCTGACTCTGGGCTCTACAGATCAAAGGATAGATATGAAATAATTTTAACTTCAAAAGAAAACTTTGAAATGTTTGCCTTAGTTTTCCTTACAGCCGATGGCAATGTTGCTACAATCTTGAAGTTCAACATTTTAGTATTTTCTTTCATTTAAGAAACAAGCCTGTATTTTACTTTTATATTTACAAATGCCAGAATTATGTGCACAATTCCATCTGGCTAGGCTGGCAGCCTTCACCCTTTTCTACCAGTCTTCACACATAATAGATTTAGGCCTTTTGATCAGGTAATGTGTGGGGAGTTACACTTATGGATATGGAGCATCTTTAGTAGAGCAGTGTCTGAGATTGCCTTATAGGTGAGACACATATCACCTCTTATCAATCTGCATGATACTAAGTATAGTGACAGTGATATGAGCCTGTCCACATAGGACAGGTATTGGAGGCCATGGATTCTCTTTGTGATGTATTTCTGTGGCCCTTCCAGTTGGTGCAGGTGTTTGGAGAGGTACATACCAAACGGGACGTTGTACTCAATTATTAGCCTAATGATGGTGGAGTACAGAGAGGTAATGACCTCCTTTTTTCTGGATGCGATCCCTTTACTTATGAGATGAACCAAGTAAAAGGCTTTTCTGACCACTGCCGCTACATGATGGTCGAATGTGAGATTGTTGTCAACCTGTGTACCCAGGTCTCTCACCACAGGTTGCGTGCTGAGGATGTTGCCGTTTATGTGGTAATCAGTAAGGGCCATGTTTTTGCTGAATGGTATGATAATGCATTTTTTTTTTTGCATTTAACTTAAGGCCATGACTTTGGCACCAGTCATTTGTTGCTGTGTGAACCTGCTTGTATTATGTTAACATCATTTGGGGAGTCAGTGACAGCATCCAACTTACAATCATCCCCAAACTTGGTCAGCTACAGGCCTTTTGTCTTTGCCTGGACCTCTGGGAAGTAGATGCAAAACAGTAGGGGTCCCAGGACAGATCCCTGGAGAACACAACTAGTGACATGTCTTCTGTCAGAGGTGGAGGCACCTATTTTGACCTTGAGGGTCCTATCAGTGAGCCAGTTGGCCAGCCAACTGATGAGACAGGGCTTTTCGATGATGCCCGGATAGGGGATTGTGTCAAAGGCTTTGGCCAAGTCAAGGTAAGCTGTATGTACTGACTTTCCCTCATCCAGTGCCTTGGTGACAGTCTTAACAATGTCAGCCAGATTCAACAGCCAAGATCTGCCCTTGAATCTGAACTGTATGGGTTCAAGTGCTTGGATATTGCCTATGTCCTTCTTTATGAGGTCCATAATAGTATGCCCCATGGCCTTACAGATCAGACTTGTCAAGCTAAAGTGGTGATAGATTCCAGGATCAGCAGTGGCACCACCTTTGTGCAAAGGGATGACAGTTCTCCACTCTGCTGGAATGAAGCCTGTACTTAGGCTATGGTTGAATAGGGTGCTCAATGGCGAGGCTAGTTCTTGCTGAATATGGTGCAGAATACAGCTTGGAATACTATCAGGTCCCATGGAAGCTGCATTCTTTGCCTTGGCTAGGGCCTTTAACACTTGATATATGGAGATGTGAGGTGAGGGACAAGTATTGGGGATGTTTAATGGGCCTTTGGGGAGGACAGGGGGTGAAGTTTGCACTGAACCTATCTGCTAGCAGGTTGGATAAGTCAGCAGGATTAGTGTAAGTGGTATCATTTGAATTAATTCAGAACAAACCTGGGCTTTGCCATGGAGATTCCTGATGTAACTGAAAAAGGCTTTGTGGTTAATCTTTGTTTTGGAGGCTAGTTTTGATTCATAGCTGGCTTTAAAGGTTTTCACTCTTGATCTAATTTACTTGTTGAAGCTAAGGAGGGAGTTTTTCCAGTTGGGAATTTGTGTCTTTTTACCCTCAGACCACAGTTTCTTCCTTTTGTTATAAAGCCTGTTGATAAAGGATATCCACCAGATAGGTTGGTGTTTCCTTGAGGCACAGATTTTAGTTCTGTTGGGTATGGCTGAGTCCATGCAGTTGTGCAGGTGCTTGTATACTGCATTGGTGTACTGTTCAGTATATTTGTATGCATCTTCTAAAGGTGGTGGTGGTGTGAAGCTACTGATACCATCCCTTAGAAGGTTGTATTCAGCTTTTGAGAAGTTTTTTAGCCTTGTTAGGACTGGGAGGGGCTTGATGAGATAAACACCTCGAATGAGACAGACCAATGGTCTGATCTCACCAGGGAAGAACTTACTATAGATTATTGATGGCAGCAAACTTCCCCTTATTTGTTGCTAGATTCATAGTAAAATGTGAATGTGGCCTATCATTTGTATTCCCTCAGTTTCAGATAAAACCTCCTTTATCATAGTTCTGAAGGACTGAAATAACTCTGTTGGCCCATCAGATCTTATCAAACTCAGTTCTCTATTTGACAGGATGTGACGCTCACAAACATAAGTTTACTAGAGCTACAAAGTTCAATGGTTTATATAGTATTCGATTGAATTTACCCATGGCATTCAAAGAATGGAAGAAAAACATGCAACAAACCACATACTTGACCTTTGGAAAAGCATACTACCTGCATTTTCAGTGAAAACACTAGATTTCAAATTATGGAGCCTCATTGTTGTAAAATAACTGCTTCACAAATCTATAAAACACTAAATGAGGAGGAAAGATCTATAACAACATAAAAAACAGCTTAAAAAAGAAAAAAAAAACCCTCACAGGTTAATATATGCTAACAAACAAATACTTTGTATACATACTAATACACTTCAGTATCTTTTCTGAATATCACTTATGGGAAAAGACAACAGGGTACTCCAGATTACTCAGCTAAGTTGGTTGGTGGCCCAAGACAGGCTAACACCAGGTGCAGTAGAATTGGGAAACTAACCCCATGATTAATTCAGTTTCCTTATGCTGCCAGAGCATAAATACACACAGAGTACAAACAAAGAAAAACATTGTCCCTATCTGAATAGTTCCAGTGCAAAAAAAAAAAAAACGGAAAAGGAAAAAGCTCATATTAGATACAACTTTTCAAGAACTGTGCCTTGGTTCTCCCTAGACTAGTTATAAGGAAGATGCTTATGGAACACATAAATTAATATAGCTTGTATGTCTGCAAGTCTCTTCCCACCAATACTGGAAAAATAGATAAACACAGGTGCCCACAACAAAACAAAATTTTTGCCTTGGGGCATGTGCTGTCAAGATACACCATGTACTATTTCATTTAAAGAAAGAAACATGTCCAGGGCATGGTGACTGAGTGAAATGTGGTTTAGATTGCTTTACAAACATTTCAGCTATGATGATGTACATGAACAAAATTACAAAGGGTATGCATGGCTATAACACAGACAGCATATTCATACATCACAGGAAGCACTATAATGAGACTGTACAGAGACATGTAATATGTATCAAAGTTTCATATTGATAAGTCAGTTGATTTATGCAAAAGCAGAGGAACTTGCATTTTATTTATTTGATTATCACCCATGCAGGGCTAATGAACAACCACAACAAGATGAAATTAAGCAGGAATATGTATCAATCAACTATTCTCAAATGCAGTAGAAACAGTGACGGAAATATCTACAACTCATATTCTCCTAAAAAGTGAATAGAGTGGAAAGAATTTAACTGCTGCCTAAAGTCCCTGGGTATGATGAAGGAAGTTTGCTGCCATCAATAATTCCTGTGGTGAGACAGGACCAAGATGTGTAGGGGAAGGAATGGTTAATGAGTGTGCAGAGTGAGAAAAAGAAAAGAAAAGAAGGTGAAAAGAAATTGAGAATGAGTAAACTGTAAATGCTATGCAGGTGTCACTGACTGTTACAATCTAAAGGTTATCTAGGAGGTGAGAAATGTTTTAAATGGCAATTTAGAGGTTCTGTTGAAATGGCTAAAGAAGGGTGGGATATAGAAGGTTACAAATGGAGTAATGGTGATTGTGGGTTAGTAATCTATAAATGTAATGACCCTGGTGATGTGTGGGAGTGGGGGACACGTAGAAGTTAACGTGCAAAGATCACTTTCCATGCATGTATACTGCAGTGGAAACTCCTGAATGAGTCAGGATAGAGGAGTAATTAGCCATTTATCTGCAAGCTAAGGTTGTTTCATTTTTTTTAAACTCAAATAAACATCACTATCAGCAATTGTAATTGTATTTAATGTGATCTACAGCAGAAAATATTATAAAGGATATATTATTTATTGGATTAATACTGTCCATTTCTGTTTATAAACTTTTATAGTTGCCTGGTTTTAAAAGCTCAGTTTGTATTAATTATATAAAACAAGAATCAAGGGGTCAGGGCTGTGGTAAAGGTGTGTGTCCAGCATTTCACTTCACTTACTGTAAATTTATAACAATATAATTATAGACTAACAACAGGCAAAGAGATGGGAAACAGCAGTCTTGAAATATTAGGAAAAATTACAAAGCTGTGTTTAGCCTGGAAGGTCTGCAGAAATAATAGACCAATGAGGGAAGAGTGAGAACAAGGAATATTAACCACAGGCTAAATATTACTTTTGAATGCTCACTTGGAGTACATCATACCAAAGTAGGAAGGCATATGTCAGTTTCTGACCTCTAAGTCCTTATCCTGAACCTATGAGGTATCTATTGTTTTTTTGGAGGGCTGTCACTAAAGTTCCAAACCCTTTAATTAAAGGAATCTGTTAGTGATTCATTGGAAGGACACACAATCAAAGAAAGTAGGGGGATTATCAACTGCAAACCTCTAAGCCTTATCTGAAATTTTACAGTGGATGTTTTTATAGATTTTGCCTGCCTAAACATTTATGTCAGACAGAAACCTTTAAGCCCTCATCTGAATGATTACAATAGGTGACTTTTAATTTGGGGGGGGGGATACAAAATCTGCCCAAAACCTGATTCTTTACAGAGTGAACATGGAATCACAAATAGAATTCTGGATGATCAGGTGGTTAAGCTAAAAGTAATCACAAATAGAATGCTGGATGATCAGGTGGTTAAGCTGAAAGTAATCACAAATAGAATTCTGGATGATTGGGTGGTTAAGCTAAAAGTAATCACAAATAGAATTCTGGATGATCAGGTGGTTAAGCTAAAATTAATCACAGATAGAATGCTGGATGATCAGGTGGATAAGCAAAATATGACCATTTAACTACTTAACTGCTTCATATATTAATAAAAATGCAACCACTTCCTATACTGTGCTCCACATCCACCTGATATGACATAGTCCCACCAGATGCATCCTTACTGCTGCTGCATTCTTATCAGATTGCAGTCACTATAAGTCCAACTTCACACAAACTGAAGATGTTTTGTAGACCATGGCTAACTATGATATTGGCAAGTACTTCAGCTGTTATCAGATTACAGTCACTGAGTAAGTCTATCATCACAAAAACTAAAGATATTTCCTTACACCATGGCTAATGCTGAAGTATGCTATGGTGTCATTTTTTTAACTTGTAGGAGATGCTTTTTCCAGAGATGGAGTAGGAGTCGGGTAATATATTTGTCTCTCCAGCATGTTTTATTTATATGCTGATGGAAATTTAAGTCTCTTCTTCTGGTATTGATAGAAGTATTTGACTTGCAAATATGCAGGAGATCAAGGAAGATGGGGTCCCTAATGACACAGAACAGATGGTATAAGTCACCTGAAAAGAATCCAAACGAAACTGAGAAAAGGGATAGTGCTTCAGGCCTTTTCCTGGTAGCTTAGATATTTTAGACTGAATCTCCTTGAATAGGAATCTCTGGGGACTTTCTAGTTGTTTAATATGTTGAGAAAAACATATCCCTAAGGGTGCATCGCAGTCAATAATAGGTATGATTAGGATGGCATACGGATGGATGATAACGTCTTCTGACAAAGATGATATAGCTGTAGGTATTAGTTTTCTAAATAGAAGAATTTTCTCATATTACTGCTAAATGGTGGCTGAAAGAGAGAGAATTATCAACCCAGGTTCCAAGATCCCTGACTATATTATTTTTTTGTTTTTCGCAGTCAGGTATTGGCTATACTACATCTTGAATGAGAGAATGGTTTACCAAATGTGACAATGCTATACTTTTTCGTATGTCGGTTATATGAAAGGTTAGTTTCTGCTGCAATGAATGGATATAAAAAAGAGATTTGGCAATGACACCCAATCTGCAGTCATCTGCATACTTAGTTGACTAAAGGTCCTGATTCCCAGTTTGGAAATCAGAGAAGTAGATGCTAAAACTGAGGGGGTTTCAGTACTGAGCCCTGGGGAACACATTAGTTACCTTCATAAGTTCTGAGGCAGTACCTCCCACCTTAAATCTGTTGGTTCTATCTTTCAGCTAGTTGGCTATCTGCCTCACAATGTATAGATCTTTTTTTTAAATCACTTAACTTATTAATAATACTAGCATGAGGTAATAGTGTTGAACTCTTTGGCAAATCTAAATAAGCTGTATTTGAATAGAATGACGTCTGTCTACAGCTAGTATGACCTTCTCAAAAAACTTAACTTTATTGATTAGGCAGGGTCTGATAAGGTTTTTGAAATCACTGATGAAGGATTTTTGTCTGAAAGCTTTTTGTTTAATAAAAATCTTCGACAAAATTACAGAACGTTTCCCTTTTTTTTTTTTTTGAAGGTTTTTGATCAGCTTTAGAAATCATATTAAGTTCATGATTTACCTTACTAATTAACAGTAGCTTTTAGTTCCTTACTGATATTCTTGATGTAGTCTTTAATAAGAGTACATTTAGATGTTTTGTATGATTTAACTTTTTTCTCTTGTTATAAACTTTACTTAAGCTGATGAACTATCAGGATGGTTTATTCTTAAACTTCCCATTATATTTGGTTGCAGTGGAGATGCCCACGTCTAGGCAGTTTATGGATGAAGAAATATAACTCCTTTGTTTAAACAGCAGCTGTGCTGTTTTTTCGTGATGTTACATGCAAATTTCGATAATTTGCCATAAAGTTTGCGAAATCCTTGAATTCAGAACTGTTTACTGCAGGATTTTACAGATTTTGAAACATATTCACATGCTCACAGATTTTGAAACAGAAAGTTAAATGTATGTGGTCAAACTTGAGTAGTCATGGAAAATTTGGATTGGTACACATAGTTGTTATATTAGTTAGAACCATATCAAAATTATTATGTCTTCTAGATGATATGTTAATTATCTATTTCAGCGAACGAAATTCTAGACACACCTGACTTTGGAGATATAGGTCCTGCATTTCATTGAGGGTTAATAGAAATCTCTCATTTTATTGGTGTTTTTGGAAATAGGTATTTCTTCAAGCACTTTAGAAATCGTATGTGGTCATCACTGGACATGGAGGATGCCCTGCAGGAAGTTATAAACCAATTGCTAGTCTTGCTCATGGTAAGTTGGAGTTTGCTGAGTTCAGTTTGTAAGTATCTGAGAATCTGGCAATCTTTTTTGCAGAGATATGATCCTTGACAAATATATACATGTCTCTACAGTTCCCAGTCTCAGTAACTATATAACTATAACTGTTAAGGTTGAGATACTCAGTATCATGGCAAAACCAATTGCTGTGCACGTGGGTGATGCATGGCTGGGAAATACCATAGAAAAACACAGATGACACCTTATTAAATGCTAGTTCCACCAAATCAGATTATGATGTAGCTAGCCTTGATTTATGTTGTAGATTTGTTAACAGAGGGTATAAAGCTGAAGACATCAACAAGGCATGGTACGCTGATCCTCCCAAACAAACAGAAAGACAATGTTGGACTACAAGATTCCTTCTGCAGATTCGGTCATCTACTATCAGATTTATTACAACATATGGCAGGAATTATTATGTCATTAGGGATATCATAAATAGACATTGGAATATCTTAATGGCTAATGAACAACTCAGAGTGGTTCTAGGAGAATGTCAATTTCTCATACAGGAAAGGAAAAACATTGGGTTCCTTATCAAATTACAAACACATAGGTAGTGAGCAATTTATAAACAACTCACAATCACAGGACATGTCTTGTAAACAGATCACCAAGTCTAAGCATTTTCCAGCCATAATACTAGCAAGGTTTTTGATTGTAAAATCTTTGGCAATTGCAGTAGTGACTGGGTTGTTTACATGCCATTGTGGGGCATTTACATCTGGGCCACTCAGGAATAAATGAACAATATCATCAAAATGAAAAGGAAACAAATGCTTTATATCGGCATGTTGTAAATCAACAAGCACAGTTTATGTTCATGATCATAGACAGAATAGTTGGTGATTATATTGAATCACAAGGAGAAATATTGGATTATTAGTTTGGGTTCACTCTTTCCACCTGGACTCAATGATCATCTATAACCACATATGGAGAGCGATATTTATTCAGTTTTCACATTAATTATTAGTGGATTCAATAGTTCTGATATTGATTGGACATGCATGTTTATATATCATACCACATTTATTATGAGTAAACAATCATATATTTTTCAGTAGGGAAGTTGGTCCTTACTGGTCGGACCTATTATATGTGGATTAAGTATTGATACTTCATGTATGCACACATAGTGTATTTATGTATTATTATTATATTTTTGTTTTTATATATACCTATATCATTTAATAAATATTATTCTTACTATGGGTTCAACACACATTACAATAATTGATTGTAACATCTTATCATATGTTAGAATAGCAGCCTTGGTCTCTTGTATTTTGCTTTTTTATATTTTTCATGCATTATTCATGAGCATCAGTAGTTTACTAGTGTGCTCATTGGCTAGCTTTAAGTATAAATTTGCATATTTAATTACATTTTATGTGTCTGTTTCTCTAACACTGAAGAAGGCATATTTTTGCCGAAACCGGTTTGTTATTTTTATATCAATAAAGTCTGATTATTTACTATCTGCTTTTTGGCTGTATACTTGACTGCTATCCTTGCTGGCCAACTGTGTTTTTCTATACTCAGTATCATACCATTTGTTGTTAATCCTTCTGATGTTAAAAAGAGCCACCTTGATATGGTCTTTTTTAGGGCTGGGTATAGTTACACTGATATCTGCTACTCTGGAATGTCTATTAGTCAGACTCTGCTTAGAAAAAGGCACTATGGGGAAGCAAGGGCTATAGCCAATACGCAAAAATCATGGAACAACATGTGAAGGCTTTATTTGGTGAAGTAATTTGGCCTTTCAGTTATCTTGTCCCATGCTGACACATGCTGGACCCCCCCCCACACACAGAATTTCATCAACTACTAGGACAACTGTTGAAGCTAATCATCTTTTCTTTGTATATAGGTTAGGTTTTGGATGAAGGACAGATTCCAGTCAGGACCAGTGTCATGCCTGCATTGAACACATAAATAATGAGATTCAATAGGTCTTGCTGCTTGTCCCACATGGACATGCATCTGTAGTTATTCACAACCATGTGAGCTACCACTAGGTTCTAATCATATTTGTTCAGTGAGTGACAACATCACAGAGTCTAGACTCAGAAAGACAACTACCTGTAAACCTGTCCTTTTCCAGTCTTTTGAGTGTGGAGTCAGTGTACCTGACAATAGGGTCACCAATTTCTAAGACATAATTGTTTTTGCTCATGGAATTACAGTCATTAAGACAAGTTATGGTCTACCTCCTGATAGCCCTTTGTTGCGTCTGTCTGGTGTTGATATAGAGGTAGATATCTGTGAAGACATAGGCCTCTTAATCTCAAGAGGCTTTGGTAATATACAGCCTCAACGTAAGTCATTCTAGTGTGGTTGTAATGGGATGTAGGTGGGGGTGTACAAAGCTCACAGGTCATCTTCCTGGATGAGATGGATGCCTTCAAATTGCATAGATATTTGTGCTTATCACAGACTGAATTATTTGTGTCAGCAGTTCATTTGCTGTGATCATATGGAAGTCCTTATAGTTACAATGCAAAAATAATGATGGCTTGCTTCATGCCACTATGCATGTTAACACCAAATAATTTTAAAAGTTAGTTAAATTGCCCTAATCTTTGAGAGAGTACAATGGTTATAAGTTTGTATTAGATCAAAGCCAATGACATATCTGAAATGATTATGGCCCAATAAAATAAAGGACATTGAAATACATTCTCAAAAATAGTATCCATAAACCTTAGACTTTGATGAATGCAGTACGACAGCATCCTAGAACCTGGAGGGGATAAATATAGGTTAAAACAAAAGACGGTTGGGGAAATCTTATTTTTGATTGCTAGACTTTCCAATGCCCCATTCTACACTGTGATGTGGAGTTAATAACTTACCAAGTGTGTGGAAAATTAGATTCTGTACATGCTTTTCAGCACACATTTCTCAAGTAAGAACTGCAACTAGATAGCTGGCTATTTGAATGGTGTGTCAAAGCTTTAGAAATACAGAAACCAATCAGATTTTTTCTCTTTTTTCAGTGTTTTAGGCAATTACTTAAATTGAAAGACACTACTAAATAGTTGAACACAAGGGGGTGCTCTGTTGCGGTTGTTCATAAACCAGTGGAATTTACAATAATTACTTTGGATTACTTTTTGGTAAAGTTACTGGTGCTATATATTACAAAGGTATTATTGCTGTGCTCACCCATAAAAGCAGACTTGGTTTTCTGGTAAGTAATCATTATTTATTTAAATAGATAAATGAATAAATAATAAAAAACAGAGTCCAGAATAAAGTATTAGATTAAGGAAAGCATCAGAAGTTATACTTCATAATGTGTTACTGCCCACACTGTTTACTTCACATGCATTCTCACTGTTTAAAGTATTTTACTTGAAAAGCATGGATTATACCTGTTGTTACTGGTTTTGCTTTATGAAGTTAATGCTTTCTGAATTAATTTTTCCTCTTTCTGTGTGTGCTCTTCCAGATTCACAAGCATGCTAGCCTGTGAATGATTTTTAATTGAATTAAGTTTATTGTGCTTCATATACCATGATTAAAGGGTGGCGCTTCTACAAGGTGGAACATTCAGCATAAATGATACGAGCAAGAATACACACAAACATATTCATGCTCTGAACAGTGAAACATTCATCTGTTTGCAGATATCCTGCTTGTTTTATCTTCATGGTATTCTCTGGACTTTTTGCAGTGTCTTTTTCCTCCACAATGAGTGAGACATGCAGTGGAACAGGTTACCTTCTTTCACTCATGATAAGCAAGTCCACACTGGCTGCTTAACCTCCCCTTGCCCCAAAGGCTTCTCCAACATCTGTGCTGCTAATCATTTCTAGTTTGCTGTATCTCAAGAAAGGCTTAACCCTTCTTTGTGACAGTGATAGCAACATCAAATTAATGTTCTGACCTGTGGAACATCCAGAACAAACTGAAAACATCCCTACATGCATACTGCACACACATACACACACTGCAGCCACCATGTCCACCTGTGAGGAAAAAACAACATATGTAAATTACTACCTGCACTATAAGGTTTGCTGGTACACACACACACACACACACACACACACACACACACACACACACACACACACACACATGCACACACACATGCACACATACATTTTTCTGCATCTAAGAAAAAATAATAGAATATACAGTATTTACAGAGAAGAAAGTTAGCCTTATAATCCTTAAAATGATGAGTGCATAGCTTAACAGAACAAGCATACATGCATGATACATTACTGAAATCATTTAGATGTCTCAGGATCATAGGATTACAGGAGGTCACTAGGCTATCAACCCAGAGGTCATTTCAAGCCTAGCCATTTCATCCCAATATAATACCTTAGATACACTAGTCAATACCCAGGATCATATTTATTAATGACTGCCCATGTCCAGGAGAGTTGTGGGTGCTATACCAGGTAAGAATTTATGGTGCCCCATCCACTTGTCCAGGTTCTTTTTGAACAGTGTCATAGAAGTGCTCTTTTTCACATGAATTGAAAGCCTATTCCAAAGATGTGGCAGTCACTGGGAGCATGTCTTATTCAAGTCACATGCTATATTTAGGTCCTTGGAACAGGTAGCTCTAGTCCCGTTTGATTTACGGATGTACAGCAAATTCATTAGGTTTGGGTCGGAGATTGCTCTGTAGGCCAGGTATAGGTCTCCCCTAAGAAGTCTATATAATACTGAGTATAGTGACAGGGGCCTTCGTCTGTGTAAGGCACATGCTGGAGTCCCTTGATCTTCTTGGTTAGAAACCTTGGAGGTCTCTCCAATTGCTACAGGTGCTTTGTACAGTACATTCCAATAGAGGATTATACTCAATTATTGGGCCCGATTAGTGATGAGTATAGAGTGGTTATAACCTTCTTTGCTCTAGAGGTGAGGCCTCATTAACACCAAATTCATAAATATGTAAAATTAACATCTAATTTCATATTCTAGCCTGTAGAATACTTTGGCCAAGCAACCAACTCCAACAAATGGATGCCTCGTCAACACAGACTTCATAACAACTTTAAATTATCAATTTAGTTTGTTATCAAACCTGTTTTTGCATGGGTGTATCATAATGATCTAAGTTCTTTCCCATGGTCTGCTTAAAATGCTTAATTAACTCTCACATGACATGTTTTAGTTAACATCAGGCCTCTTGGCCACTGTGCTACAAATAGCTCTGCAAACCTCACTAGTCCTTTTAGAATACATCTGGTACCTTTAATGAAACCACTAGGATATTACTATTTCAAAACCCATGTACTCATTTGGAACCCTTAGTTTTAAATACGAAAGTCTGTTGCAATATATATCTTGCAAAAACACTACTTGTAAATGCGGTTTTACTTTAAAGCATAAAATGATTGTATAATGTTATTAAGCATGCCCAAGATGCAACATAATTTCCCTTTTTACAGCTACTCACAAGTGGATTAAAAGGCCTTAACCAAGCATGAACAAGTAAATAAGTATAACATACTTAGAAAGTGCCATAGTAGCGATGTAGGGCTTTAAACCTGGCCATTTCTTTATCCAACCAAGCCACAACTATATAACTTTATAATTGTGCCACTATATAAAATTTCTACTGCATGTTATATCCCTAAATTATAATATCCACATCTTGAACGTGTCACCAAATTTAAATGAATTAATAAGGCTAAAACAGCAGCCCTTTTTAGATTTAGTAATTGACAAGGGAATAATAACTCACTGGCATTAGTTTGGAATAACCTAAACTTTAAATGGAGAGTCAGAGAAACACTCCTAGAATGTGATGTTTATTTGTGAAATAATCAGAGTAAACTTTATGGACAAAAGACAAGGGAAAAGGCTGTATAACGGAAGTCCTAAATTTTAAAAAAACTTGCCACCACTCTTACAACCCTAGTGGTTTACATTTGTATGGTGGGATGTTATCTGATATTCTGATTACATTTTCTCTTGAAATATTTGAACTGAGTTGCTATTGTATCAGTAAATTGCATCTGCATTTCTTTTACATTGTAACATACCTAGCAGTTATGGTATTAAACATGTCCTTAACAGAAATCATGGCAGCAGTTGATCATATTTTCCTGAAGAAAACATCTGCACTGCCTCCTTAACTTACTTTCTTGTTAGACAGTTTCCTTTGCAGAATAAAGAAGTAGTTAATTGCTATCTTGTATTGTTTGGATAATAGCTTTATTGGCCTGAAAGTGTCCATAAAGACTTAAAAAGGAAAAGAAAATCATGGACATTCAGAAGACATATAGCTAAAACACTTGATGTTCTTAAGAGATCATTTGTATATATGAAACAGGAAACACAGAATCCAAAACAAAATGTAGACAAGACCAAGTAAAAAGCAGAACAACTTTTTAATGATAAATCACCATAAAAACAAAAAATGATAAGTGCTTTCATTCCATAAAATTTGGAACTTCATCAGATGATTGTACAAGCTAGATATAGTGGTTAAATAGTTTAAAAGGCCTGCCATTCTATCTTGACGTAATTCATCAGCTTATTGCTTAAAGTAACACACTAGCCATATATAAAAGAGCTCTATTGAAAAATTTATCAAAACAATTTTTTTAAATACTCATCATAATTATGTAAAAAACATTGAATCAAAGAATAAAAACGAATTATGACAACTTCAGCCTACTTAGATGTATGCACACATAGAATTATTGAGGCTGTACACACACATCAAAATCCAACATTATAAAAAAATAAAAATATAGCAGTACTTGCATGAAACATAAGCCTGCCAAGGTTATGCCTCTTATTAATGACCTGCTGTTTAATATCTTCCACACATCCATCCAGGTAGCCCCTGCTCTTAAACATTTTACCGTGTAGATTACATTCTTCCAAAAAATTATGTTCTCTTGAAATCATTCTAGCTGCTCTTTTCATAACAGACTTTTTTGAGACATCAGAAGTGCACCAGAAAAATGGAGGAATGTGTTCAAGTACATGGGTTTTCAGTAAATTCGAGATATGCAAGTTGCGGTATTTAGATCCTTCTCCAGCAGCACATTCAAATATGAAATTCTAATTAGCCCTACTTGAGAGGTGAATCTTAAAAATTCAGTACTTTCATTAATGTACTCAATGAATGCTTTCAAACTAAAAATATATCATCCAAATATCTCATGCAAAAACAAACTCATTGAAGGGGACATCCAACAAAAAACATTTTCCTAGTGGGCCATAACAATGTTTGCATAGATAGACCAACAACTTGTCCCCATCATCACACCTTTTCACTGGTGGTAATATTACCCTTCAAAAAGGATGACATTATTAGTTAAGACCAACTCTAATATTTCTTACATGAGGTTAATACTCTCATGGTCCTTTCCTTTATACAACAGCAATTCTTGGAACCAGCCCAACTCTGTATCATGGGTTATCAAAGTGTAGAGATCTTTTACATCTATTGTCACCTAAAAATCATTAGCGTTCGAGTCAAGCTGGTTCATTAAGTACATTAATGAAAGTACTGAGTTTTTAAGATTCACCTCTCAGGTACAGCTAACTAGAATTCCATATTTGGATGTGCTGCTGGAGAAGTCTCTAAGTACGGCAACTTGCATATCTTGAATTTACTGAAAACCCATGTTACTGAACACATTCCTCCACTTTTCTAGTGCACATCCGATGTCTCAAAAAAGTCTGTCATGAAAGGACAGTTTGTCAGAGCAGCTAGAATGATTTCAAGAGAACATCATTTTTTGGAAGAATGTAATCTACACAGTAAAATGTTTAAGAGTAGGGGCTACTCGGATGGGTTTGTGGAAGCTATTAAATAGGTCATTAATAAGAGACATAATAATGTTATGCCCCCATTCTAGCAGCTAGGGATAACATTATTAGCCTTGACAGTAGTATGGCCAAGGATGATGTAGTAAGGGAGGAACAACCTTATCATTGTGCTTTCATATCCACATTTAATGTGGAAAGTGGTATTTAGGAGAGGGAACAACATGAAAAATGTTCTTGAAAGATCATCCAAAGAAAAAGGGAACACTAATATTAGTATAAAAACATGCATAAATGTGGGTCATGCTCTTACTGTAAATTTATAAAAACTGGCACCAGTATGTCATCAGAGGCAAACAATACTTCACAATGGGGAAATTTTATTGCTGCACTAGAGAGGTAGTATACAATGCTTTATGTCAACAATGTAATTGCTTTAATACTGGAAAAACAGAGAGAATGTTCAAAGAAAGAAAGATTTTACAAGCATTCTTATGATATCTGTAGAAATAAGAACATCAGTGCTTTAGCTATGCATACAATGAATCACTCGGGCATGAGTTTACATTTCTTGTGGTTGAAAAGGTACAGCATAATGAAAGAGGTGGCCCATGGCATTTACACCTGGAAAAGCAGGAATTATATTGGCAATTATGTTTTAATGCCAATAGCTGGCTGAGGCTAAATGAACACTATTTGAACACTTGTTTACTAAAAATCAAGTCCTTGGAAAGATGGCATTAGTTAGAGGTTTGTGTATAAAATTATGTTTATGTAGTTCTAGTTGCTTAACCTTGGTGGGCTTATGTTTCATACAAGTACTGCTATATTTTTATATTTTCATAATGTCGGATTTGATGTGTGTACAGGGTCAATAATTCTATGTGTACATACACCTAAGTAGGCTGAAGTTGTTCATAATTAGTTTTTACATTTTGATTCCATGTTTATTAGAGAATTATGATGAGTATTTAAAAAAAAATTGTTTTGATAAACTTTTCAGTAGATCTATTTTATATAAGGTTTAAATGAGTGTTACTTTAAGCAATAAGCTGATGAATGACGTCAGGATAGAATGGTGGGCATTTTAAACTAATTAGACACTGTATTTAGCTTGTACAATAATCTGATGAAGTTCCAAATTTTATGGGATGAAAGCACATATCTTTTTTGTTTTTATTGTGATTTATCATTAAAAAGTTGATATGCTTTTTACAAGGTCTTGGATACATTTTTTTGATTTGTCATTTGTATATATCCAATGGAGCACTATTACAGGAGGTTTAAGGTATTCCACAGTGAAAATCTAGCATGCCTAGGTTTTTCTTGTGGTTTTTGCTAATTGGTTTGTCTGTGTGACCTTTTTAATTCTTTGGCATTTAAAATAACAGACTCACATGCATAAGGAAAACTATTGAACCAAGATGGTCTCCCAGACCCACAGGGATATCCAAGCTGGTCTCTCATTACTGCCCAGAAATGCGCTCAGACAGGGCAGACTGAGGGATCCCAGATTAGGAAGCTTTCTACAGCACTATTATCTATGAACCCTGCAAGATTAGCCCATACTGCATATATAGGAAGCTCCACCCCTTTTTATCAGTTTAGTATTCCATAACTGCTTTTACAGAAATCAGACAGCACAACAAACTGTTTTTGTTTAGGGCTTCAAAAGCTAAGTCCTATAGCATTTAAAATTGCAGCATTGAAGGGATATGTTAGGCCATTCCTGACTTTGTACACCATGATGTGGAAGCATGAATAGGTCTGGCTCACATTCCATGCTTATGCTAGATTATTTTCAGTTGATATTAGGAATGTCCACTCCCTAATAAATACTGCAACAATAACTGACTTCATTTCCTGTTAGTGAATCATTTTCGTTGCGTATTTTTAATAAATATATATATATATATATATATATATATATATATATATATATATATAGATATATATGGATATATATATATATATATATATATATATATATATATATATATATATATATATATATATATGTATGGATATTTTGTGCTTACTTCTCTGCAGCATCACCTCAATCACTGTTTTTAACTCATCCTGTCCTCTGGATATCAGAAAAAAAAACAATTTAAGTAGACCGCCTTTACTTGAGGCACTCTGCCCACTTGTTCACTGAGAAAACATTAGCTATGTTGTCTCTAGAAACTCTGCTGTATTATTAAATCCAGTTCATAACCATATGCCAATAATCATTAGATACCTTCCCCCTACTTGCATACTGTTCAGTTACTGCTCAATTACAAAGACAGTCAGCCAAATTTCCATTCAAATCCAGCAAAATCCCCAACAAATGCATGAGGCATGCAACTAATTATCTTGGGTAGAATGCTATACACCAAATATATTTGGCATGTTTGTCCAGAAATCTGAAGTTATTGCTCTGCTTATTGGGATATATAGCTATGATCATTTACACAGACCTACAGGTATCCTTGTCCTGTGATGAACAGTGTTCCTTTTTGCACAGCAACTGTCGAGCAGAAAGGACATGGATGCTATTTTACATGTAATAGTAAATAATGAAAAAGTCTGATAATGGGATACTGTTGATTCTTTCCAGACATGATGAAAGAAATAGCTGAAAAAAGCTTTTGCTGGCTTATGAGCAAACATTCTATTAATTAAATGTCAGTTTTGGGTGGCTTAAATGTTGAAAGAAAGAGCACAAAGGATGTTTACACCCCCCCGAAATTTACTTCTTTGGTTTAACTTGTCACTGATACCACTAGCAATGTCAAAATTAGTATTAAAGCAGTCATACTGACTTGTGCACTTACAACTACTTCCAGCCATTTAATCTCAGCTGTGGTTCTCTGTAATTCCTCTAGCAATTATTTAGCCATATATGCCACATGCAACCAAAATAAAACAGAGAGAGAGCATAGATTTACTCTGACTAAAAATACAATGAAACCCCATTTATCTGTTTATGTACCAACTGTCTAGTTATAAATACACAGGAGTAGGCCTAGAAGCCAGTTCTTAATTTGATACTCATTCTGAAACAGTGATATATAAGGCAATTGAAGCAAATGAAGGTCTGCTGTATACTTGCCAGCTTTATCACACCTTAAGCTAGGTGGGCTATTGGGGTATACGTACTAATTTCTGTACAGAAGCATGTACCCCTTTTAAAGGCACTGATTTCTCCCATACCCATGTGATACAAACAACACTGTACAAAAATATATTACTCAATCTTCCTGCCTAAAACTAGAGAACATTACTATATTTCTGTGAAATGGGATGGGTAATTAGTTATAACAGCACAAACCACATTGCTCTTAAATTTCATAATATTTAAGTTATTACATTCTGAGTATAATCCAACAGTGTCTCAGAAAGTTAATGATTATAATTAATCATAGCCCTTTAAGGAGTACAGAGAAAGGGACGCTAGTCTTGAAAATAACATCATTTAACAATGCTTTTGGAAAGAGAACATTCATAAAGGCTGCACCAATGAGACAAAATAATATCTTAGATTATATCAGAAGTGAACAAAATCTCTTTG
Source organism: Protopterus annectens (assembly GCF_019279795.1). Classification (NCBI taxonomy): domain Eukaryota; kingdom Metazoa; phylum Chordata; order Ceratodontiformes; family Protopteridae; genus Protopterus; species Protopterus annectens. The sequence goes on along the minus strand of NC_056731.1, from coordinate 1,240,176,203 downwards.
CAGTTTAAGTCAAAAAAGAAGCATTGCCTTGTCAAATGCTACAAGTGTTAGTGCTATATAGATAGCAAATGAAGGTAACATTTCTTGTTGCCATTTATACCTAATTTACAAAATGCTACATTTTCTTAACAAACATATGCAATTTTCATAATGCACTTGTTAATATTTTGTCTGTAAATGCTTGGATATGAGATCTGGATAAACAGAGAACCTTCCACAATGAAGTGATGTTAAACTGATACATTTACAGAGAAGATAACAAGCACAGAACTGTATGTTTGCCAGGAGAAAAATATAGGATGTGAGAAAGGCCCTAGAATATCTTAATGTAATGGAATATGGAGCTGTTTTTATGCACGTTGCTACAAATGTCTAGTATTCAATAATGCCTACACTAAGTGTACATTAAGTGTACACTGTTCTGAGTGAACAGACAACACAAACATAAGTCACATTTTCTTCCTCCTAATTTTAGTTTCCCTACTGATATTTTTGCAGCTCTAAATACTGACAGGGATTCATAAAGGTTACCAAAAAATGTAGACTACATGTACACTTACTATAATCTTTCTGAGTGACTAGAAAGCACAAAAAATGTTATAAGACTTTTATTGAATACATATGACCCGGGATTTATTAAACTCCATGCAGGAATAGTGCTTTTTCTGCACAGAGTGGTCTGTGTCCATGTAGAACAGCAGCGCACCTTGCATATGCATGTTTAACCTATATGGACACAAACCATGAACAAGTGCAGAGGGTGTGTCCTTGCAGTGCACGGACACTAAAAATGCCCCCTGCTTTCAGAAAGTGCTGTATGGCACTTTCTAAACAGAACTGACATAATATTAGAGCTTTGCTCTAATATTATGCCAGTATTTCAGTGTTTATGGACACTGAAATGAAAAAATGATCATTCAGTGTCCGCGGACACTGAAATAAAAACAGCAATAAGAAAGAAATGCAGGGGGTGTGTTACAGGTTCTGTGACACACCCCCTGCATTGCTAAAGTGCCATACGGCTCTCATACCTCTCAACCTCTCAACACAAGAAACCTGGACAAAGCCAAAATTAATGGGGGGAAAAAGGCCCCCGAATAGGAACAAATTTTAAATATTGCTCTGATAAACTCTTAGAAAAGGACTAGAATAAAAGGAGTTGTGTTAACATACATTTTCTGAAGGATATAAAGTTTGAAACTCAAATATTGGTCATCATACCTCTCAACCTCTTAGAGCAAAAAAATCTGGACAAAGCCTAAAATGATGGCGGGACAAACAGGGACAGATTTTAAATATTGCTCTCACACACTTAGAAAGTTGATAGATAGCAGGGATATGTATTATCAGGAGTCCCTGAAGGATAGAAGCTTGAAAGCCAAATCAATGGCAGTATTTCACGATTGCAGTCAAAAGTAGTCAGAATACCACAATACACACCCATATAATGTAATAATATCATAATAACATATAACTTTTCTTACAGTAGACTAAGGAATGTTTAATGTAGCTAAGTGGGGGTGCACATTATGGCCGTCCGTTTAGCATAGCTTAAACATCCCATAGGAGCTAAATGCAAACAGACAGGTAAAAATTCCAAGTCAAGGTAGTGTAGTGTTTAGAGTCATCACTTTACATGCAGGTATTCATGGTTCACGTCCCAAGACAGGTAATTTATTTCCTATGTGAAAGTAGTGTTAAATTTATTTTAGTAAACTTAAATTATGTAGCAACCTTTTTTTGCCAACCAGGGTAGTGTAGCAGTTCTAAAAGTGAGATGCCAGTGTAGAAAAGATGTGAAACCCCCATATAAACACAAGCTCCCCATACAGTATAGTCACACAAGAATATTATTTAATGAAAGCACATAGGGGGATTCATGGAAGGTAAACATAAAATTATAATGTGTATATAAATATTATTTTATAATAAAAAATTATAAGTATAATATGCTTAAATGTGTCATCATCACTCTGTATCCATCAGACCTTGTTCTGCCCAGCAAAACAATAGTCAGCCTTGCTAAGCCTTGAACCCAGGATGCTGTCTTTTACAATTACAGCATAACAACATTACACCATCTGAGCTATGAAATAGTGAAATGCTTTAACAAACATATCATGCATTCTGGTCATTTAACGTTAATGAAAAAAACAACAGTCCCAAGTGTTAAACCCATGACTATAGTCAGAAAAATGTAGAATATACTACTACACCATCTTAGCAGTAGGAAATAATGTTGTTTTTTCAAACATATCATGCAATAGAGACATACAACATTAGGGAGAAAGCTTTGTTGAACCAGTCATGTGTTGTACATAGACATATACACACACGTATATATATATATATATATATATATATATATATATATATATATATATATATATATATATATATATATATATATATATATATATATATATATATATATATATATATATATATATATATATATATATATATATATATATATATATATATATATCTGATGAAACATATATATGAACAAGTAGAGTCATAATACAGATATACATATATAAAAATATAAAGGAAGGAAAAAATAATATATATATATATATATATATATATATATATATATATGTGTGTGTGTATGTCTGTATATAACATGCAGTGCAGTTATACCTCAGAACCATCTTGCTCAACCTGTTAGTGCAAGAAACCTGTACAAAGGCTGTAAAAGGGGGGGTGGGCTACATATAGGCACATATTTCAAATATTGTTGTTACTAATGACGACATTTGCTACAGCAACAGGGTGAGTTTCAGCAGACAATTACTGAAGGATATGAGGATGGATACTGAAATGTTATGTCATTATTTACTGACATAAATCCTTAGATCATCACCGTAATTTACCAGACAAATACAAATTAATTGTGGAACTGAACAAAAGTATGGGCCAAACATCTGGACATTCTGTGAAAATCCTGGCAGTGGAGAGGTATGCTCAGAACCCCTTAGTGCAATGAATCTGGACCAAGCCTGACAAAGTGGGGGAAACAAAGGCATGAACATAGGGATATATCCAAAATACATCAGTAGATAAGCTGCGAAAGCTGATGTAGTAGCAGTGTATGTGCTAACATATATTGACTGAAATATCACAACTCCAGGACTCAGTTGCTTCCCATTAGTTAGTGACCTCAGTCCCCACATCATCCCACTGATGTGTCAGGAATACACAACAGTTATGGGGACCAGACCAAAGATATCAGCCAGACACCTGGACATCCTACAAATATGTGGACTTAACACAACAGTAGGGAAACTACACTGAGCTACTGAGCAATGTCCAAACTACAAGCAGACTGACATAACACTACCCAAGTCCAGCTCTGGGGCTGTACACATGCATTAACAAATATAACAGGCACTACAGGGATGTAACACTACTGGAAAACAGACACTGGTGTGAAAGTGCATAGCACTCAAAAATTGCACCAAAGTCACAGCGACATACCAGTAAGCAAACTGAACACTAGAGTATAATGACTGTGTGAGCAACAAAATCCTGTTTGCCAATCACACATTACCCCTACATATTCTTCCCCAAGTCACAGTGTAGTGGAAATCATGAGGTGTTACGAGACATGTCACTGTCTGCATGTACAAACATATACAGGTGACAGGGAACCAGAAACTGGAGCAGCATGCACAGTCAGATAGAAAGGGCCCATGACATTCACATGTGCCCCCTCCCTACACAGCCCAAATAACATGTGCACACTACACTGCTATACAGTCCTGACAGTCTTTTATCAATGGACAGACATACACAGACCTCTCAAATGTACAGTTTCCCAGAGAATGTATAGGCACTGGACTCATATCTATGGCTGCTTCCTTGTTACATGTCTGGGGGTCTATGACATCACTGGGATGGTAGCAGGAATGAATGCAATAAATAATGATACTACATACCTCTGAACCTCTTAGTGCATGACATCTGGACAAAGCCTGACATAACTGGGGACAGAGGCCCAAACACAGGGCCATATTGGACATATTGCGGTGATAAATGTAGACAGTTGCTGGTGTTATCGGCTTTGTTATAACATATCTTTTTTGAGAGATAGGAAGTCAGTAATACCAATGGATGTTAGCATTTACTGACTGCATTCTCCAAAGTATCATACTGATTAGCCAAGGACAACAACTGTCTGGAGAACAGACCAAACATATGAGCCACACATCTAGATAGGGTCTAGGCCTCTGGATAGTGTAGAGGTATGACCGCAGTGATGTAACAGAATGGAAATCCCCTGACAGCTGCCAAACATGTCACCCAGCACCTTATGAAGCAAGGTAAGACCAACATGACACTCCCCCACATCACCTCTGGAAAATTACCCATGTATATTCAAATATAGCATACACTACAGGGATGGAACTGCAGTGAAAAGCAGAGAGTGGTGCAAAAATGTCAACTAAAAAACATTTGCAACACAGTCACAGCAACATACCAGTACCCAAAATGAACTCTAGAGTAGAACGACTGTCTGAATAAACATATCCTGATTGCCAGTTACATACTGCACCAACATATACTGGCCCAATGCACAGCGTACTGAGAATCCTGAGGTACTACAGGACATTTCACAGTCAGCCCCTACAAGCATAGAGACATGATAAACTGCCAGCAGCTGTAGCTGCATGCAGAGTCAGATAGGTAAAGGATGTATGGCACTCACATCTTCTACTCTCCCTACCCAGCCCAACAAACATCTACACAGACCACTGCTACACAGTCTTGGCAGTCTGTTCACAATGGCCAGAACACATAACTGTCATATGTACAGATGTCCACAGATTTACCAGGGTGTGGAACCATAATCCTGGCCACCACTGCATACCATGGCCAGGAGTCTGCCAGGTCATTAGCATGATAACTGGAGTTCAGTTAGCAATTAATTATACCAGTCCTCTGCACCTTGTAGTGCAGGATATCTGGACAATGCATGATGTTCTTGTGGGATAGGGGGCTGGAAAGAAGGACATATCACACATAATGTTGTAACAAACCAAAACAGCAGCTGGTGTTACATGTGTTGTTCTAACATAACATCCCTGAAGGATATGATGTCTAGAATACCAATGGATGTCAACAGTTACTGACTACAATCTTCACATTATCCTACCAACCCCACAAAAACAGACGTTGTTCGAGGAACAGACCAAGCATAACAGGCAAATATCTGGCCAGTCTGTGGACAACATGCCAGTTGAGAGGTATGTCAGAGGCATATCACTGTCAGATGTCAAGTCACCCAGTAAATGCATGTCCAGATGAACCCTGTCAATCTAGCAACCCTCCATGTATATAACAGCAATAATGACATACAATCTGTACCCAGTTCTGGAGCTGTGTCCCCCATGTTGTTGGCCTGTATCCACATGTCCTGTCCTGTGAGGTATTTCCACCTACTGTCTGTGAAGCTGTAGCACCCACACCTCCATAATGTCACCTGCACAGGCAAAGAAAATGGACAAGACCCACATGAAGGGAGTCCCATATGTTGGAACTAGCAGCAGTGTCCAGGCCCACACCACAATACTATGTGGGCACCTACATAACTTTATGGTCTCAGCAATACCCGACAGGACATCAACCCCCTCAATGTAGGCTGAACACCTGTGGTGGACAGCAGCAATACACAACTACAATCATAGGTTGTAATAATGGTACGATGGGCCAAGATGGAATAGGTGCCTCATTGGAAGCCATGTCACCTTGTTCTGCACAAGCAAATAAGGTCACAGGTAATGTACCCTAAGGCTGTCTTTGAGTGCAAATTGGAGACATCCAGCAGGGCCGATCACTAGGCTTCCAGATGTGTATCTGCAATTCCAGAGGCAACATACATATCTGGTCTGTAGTGGTGGTCAGTAACACCACATACACATATGCCATGGATATAGGCAACCAGCTACAGACAGGTGAAGTGTAAACATCACCCCCTGTCCCCCCATAGGTACACATGTACATGTACAGCACCTGCCCCCTCCCCTCATGGTCAGGAAGCAGGTCTGTAATGCCCTCTCAAAGGCAACACATAGAGGTCTCCATAGGGCTGATACCATTCCTGGCTGCATCCAACATGAACACAGGCATGGGATCTTAGCCCCATTCTGTAGTGTAGTCAACCACAGTCTGAGCACTGGTGTCATCCCATCTGCACAGAGGACAGACAGACCATTGATAGAAAACAGGTTATGCATTAGCATTAATGTTCAGAAGGATACAAGTCTGAAATTGAAATGTATGCCATAATGGTATGAGAGCTGTCATCAATGACATAGCCAAAAACTGAAATACTCTCTATTTAATATAGTAATATAATATTAATATCCAATAGGCTATAAATAAAAAAATATACAGCTCAAATTACCAACCCAAGAGAGTGTAATGGCCAGAGTCCCAGCTCTGCATGCAGGTGTACATGATTCGAGTAATACAACAGACAATCTAAATTTACATGGGAAAACAGCATTAAAAGTGTTATTTTCACATTAAAATATGTGTTATTTTTTTTTTACCCAGGGTAGTGTAGCTGGTGTAAAATGGATGTGTCAGTGCATATACCGTGTGAAAACACCCATGTATACATGTATCCTATACAATTTAGTTAAACCCCTTGCTACTCTAATGAAAGCACATACAGCCATGTCATGTAAGGGAAATCATATACACTTACTAAATGAAGTCATTAGTGTGGTATATTATAAGAATGTACTCTGGGCAATGGTTGCCAATGAACAGCTATGCTTAGCAGGTTTAACAACACATTTATTTTGTCCTCACCCCTCTCTCTGGGGTTTGAGTGTCCAAATTCACCTCCAAAGTTTGTACAAATGCACAGTTGTTGCTGTATAAGAAGTGGACAACTATGGGCCTTTTGTACACCTGTCCTGTACATCTGTAGCTATTTTCCATATTGTTCTTACCTCTGCATGCCCCTTTTCTACCACTTTCCTATCGCTCCTTTCTCTTTTCTTTTAAAGAATTAGTGTGGGTGTGAGAGTATGCAGTTGTAAGAGCAACAAAAATACCAGCCCTGCTAGGTCTTGAACCCAGGGCCTTATACATCATAATGAAAGCAATGCACCACAACACTCCTGAGCTGATACATTTTCCAACATATGCTCATTCAACAGTAAGGAAAATAATCTGTAGAATCAGTCAGGTCTCGTATTTATACATATACACATGTATATATGTATGGAGATGCATATATATTGACAAATATATACATAATATAAATAGACATATACAGATCCCTATCACAACACCGACACGCCACAAACCCGACACCCAAAACACCGACACACAAAACGTAAACTACACATTACACACAACTATACATGCACTAACCCTAACCCAAACCCTAACCCTAAGGTCCGACACTACCGCACACTTACCCTACCCACACCCTAACCCTAACTCACTTAACCCGCCACTAAACCTACAGTCCGTCACTATCGCACACTTACCCTACCCGCACCCTAACTCACTTAACCCACAACTAAACCTACAGTCCGTCACTATCGCATACTTACCCTACCCGCACCCTAACCCTAACTCACTTAACCCGCCTTAAACCTAAACTCCGTCACTATTGCACACTTACCTTACCCGCACCATAAGTCCGACACTACCGCACACTCACCTTTCCTGCACCCTAACCCTAAATCTCTCACTATCTCACACTTACCTGTCCGCTCCCTAACGCTAAATCCCTCACTATCGCACACTTACCGACTCGCGCTCACACGTTGCCCATGTCGGTGTTTCGGCTGTCGGCATTTCACCTTGTCGATCATCTGTCTCGTCGGTCTTCTCGAGTCGGTCTTCTGAGCGTCGGTGTTTCGGCGTGTCGATCAAGTCAAGGGGACCCACATATACATATAAAATATACACATATGCATTTTATTTATTTATTTTATTTTACATTTGTTGACCGGGATCGTCTGACTGGATGCATGTCCATTTTCAGCAGAGGCCCGGGGAGAAAAGCTCCAAGAGTAAGCAGATACAGCATTACATAATACCAGCATTACATATTACAAACAGACTATATACAGTGATTACATAAGTAAGCAAGTTAAACAAGTTCCACAGGTTAGAGTTAATCCCAAGCGTAAGTCAGGATTAAATTAAATTACACAGTAAACTGGTTAACAGATTTTTACACATTCTAGAGAGAGTTAGCCAGGCTTGATACATTGACATAGCCAGTTAAGTGCCAAATGTTGTTTGAGTCTAGTTTTAAATTGACCTAAGGTAGAAAGTAAGATAATATCAGCTGGAAGAGAGTTCCAGGGTCTACTTACAGAGTTTGCAAAGAGAGAGTCACCGGCTGTGTTATGAATTTTGCTAGTCTGAATTAGTATTTTGTTAGAGGATCGAAGTGGTCTAGGATTGTTATAGGGGGTGATAATATTTTTAAGTGCAGGAGTACTGTCCGGATTATAGAGGATTTTATAGGCCGTAATCAGTTGGTTATACTGGATTAGGCTGGGTAGTTCAAGCCACCCAAGCTGATTTAGATTGATGCAATGATGTGTCCTAAAAGGCAGCCCAGTGGCAAACCTGGCAATGTGGTTGTAGCAAACCGAGAGTTTGTTAAGGACAGTCTTGTTTAAATTTGAGAGTAGAGGGAATGCATACAGAAGGATTGTAAGAAGGTGAGAGCGAGCTATGGCAATTTTAGCTGGAGGGGTTAGGAGGGCTTTTATTCTGTAAAGTGACCCTAGTTTTTTATTGTTGGTTTAGATAGTTTGGTTAACATGTAGGTTGAATTTTAGATTATTATCTATGATGACACTTAATAGTTTTGTAGAGGGGTCAGGGAAGATTATTGTGCCATCATTTGAATTTATGGTAAAGGTGAAAGTGGTAGACCTACGTGTTGGTGAAAATAACAGTATTTTAGTTTGTATATGCATATATATATTAAAATGTATAAAAAGGAAGTATACATATATAGAAAATTTATATATATATATATATATATATATATATATATATATATATATATATATATATATTTATGGTTTACAGTCAAAAGGTCGACGTTGATATGTCCGACAGCCACCTCCTCGACCATGGTAGGAGCGACAGTCAGAATGCTGATGTTCATATGTACGTCCGTTTAGAAGAACGTACACAGGGCAGGGATTCACAGCATTGCTGTGAATGGGGGGTTTAGAAACTATGGTCGACAGAATTTGTCGACTTTGTTGCGTCGACCATGCAACCTACTTAATATGTATGAGTCGACATTATTTGTCGTGGAAATCACCGTTCGCGTAAGTGATTTTTGTGCTTTTGATAGTACACCATATATATATATATATATATATATATATATATATATATATATATACTTATGGCATGCAGTGGAGTCATACCTCAGAACCATACCTACTAACACCTTACTGCAAGAAATCTGGCCCAAGGCTGTCCAAATGGGGTGGGGGGCAATGGGACAAAATTAGGGACATATTTCAAATATCGCTCTTATAAATGTAGAATGTTGTCAGAGTGACAGGGTTTGTTTCAGCATACATGTTCTGAAGGATGTGAGTTCCGAAACTGAAATGTGTGTCATCATTTGCTTTCAGAAATCCTCAGATCCTCACAGTGATTTACCAGGGATATGAAAATAATGCATCTTTGGAACAGATCAGAAATATGAGCAACAAACCTGGACATACTGCATTAGGGAAACTACACTCAGCTGCTAACCACGTCACCAAGCACTATCCAAACTACAGTCAGACTGACACAACACTAAACCAAATCTGCTAGGGGGAATTACACATGTATTGGAAAATATATCAGGCACTACAGGGATGTCACAGCACTGAAAAACAGACACCAGTGTGAAAGTGCATACCTACAACCAATTCAACCACTGTCACAGTGACATACCAGTAAGCTAAAGGAACAGTGCAGTATAAGGACTGTGTGAACAAAAACATCTCAACATGTTTGCCACTCACACACTACCACTACATATACTGGCCCAATTCACAGCGTAGTCTGACACCTGACTGTGGTTTGAGACATGCCTCAGTCTACCCCTACAAACATATACAGCTGATAGAGCACCAGAAACTGGAGCAGCATGCAAAGTCAGATAGAAAATGTCCCATCACACTTACATCTACTCCCCTCCCTACACAGACCAAATAACACATTCACAATACCCTGCTACACAATTCTGACAGTCTGTCAATAATCACCAGAAATACAAAGACCTCTCACCTATACAGAGTCCCACAGAATGTCCAGGCTTTCCCCCCCATATATAAGGCCTCCTACACATAGCACATCTGGCAGTCTGATACATTAGTGGGATGATATCAGGAATGAAGTCACTATATAATGACACACCTTACCTAGCTGGGTCTATTTTTCTTGATTGAAATTTCACAATCTCGAACAAGAAACATTGAGACCCATTAAAGCGAAAGTGCACTACATAGAAAGTGCACTTTTGCAAAAGCCAGTTCTCCAAACTGTAAAAAACAAACAAAAAGCTACTTTAAACAGTATTTTGTAGGGGGCAAGCCCCCCTGCACCCCACACATCCCCCCTACTTAAATATACTAACTCCAAGATCACAGTACAATGGGGAAAAAGATATATTTCCTTACCCCCACCGTAATGTGCTTTGGAGAACCGGCTTTAGCAAAGTGCACTTTCGATTTAGCTCACTTTCGCTTAAATGGGTTCGATCTTCTGGTTGTTGAGAAAGTATCCACCTCTTACTGCATGACATCTGGACAAAGCCTGACATACTTTGGGGGGAAGAGGCCCAAATACAGGGGCTTTATTGACATATTGCTGTTATAAACTGAGAAAGTTGCTGGTGTAACAGGGTTTGTTGTAACGTATCTGTTCTGAGGGATATTAGGCAAGAAACACACATCGATGTTACCATTTACTGACTGCAGTCCTCAGCGTATGCTACTGAATTTCCAAGGGCACAAAATGTATGAGTAACACACCAAATATAAGAGTTCAAACTCTGGCCAGTCTGCGGATAGCCCTACAGTTGAGAGTTATGTCAACCACATAACACTGTCAGACTTAAAATCACGCAGAGCAGCCATATCCACACAAACCCTGTCAAACTAGCATTACTTCAATTGTATAACAGCAATACTTACATTCTGTCCCTATGTCTGGAACATTCTCCCCCAGTTTGTCGGCCTGTCTCCACAATGTTTGTTGTAAGAGGTATTTCCAATTACCCTCTGTGATGCTGTTTGTCACAGACCTTCATGAAGTCCTCCTCGCAGGCAAGGAAAAGGGGTAATGTCCATATGATGTACTCAGTTATAGGAATCTGTTTCCATGCTAGTGGGTATAGGAATGATACCACAGCTGTTCTACATGCAATTAGAAAGTGAGGAACTATAATTGGTGCACAGGCCATCAACTGCTCATGAGCATTACCTACAAAAGGCAAGCTACTGCCCATGCAAAACAGATGTATATCCTACATCCATCTCAGAGAGAGACAGAGACAGACAGACACACACACACACACACACACACACACACACACACACACACACACACACACACACACACACACTCTGAAAGTGAAGGATTATACCAACCGAATCGGAAAAAAAAAACAGGTATGTCAAACAATTAAGCATGTAGTGGAATGTAGTAGGGGTATGTAAACATGGAAAATAGGAAGTTCAACAAATATTATGTCTCATCAACACTTGCTGTACTGATATATTGCTGATCAGAATCTATGGCCATAGCATCTGTGTCTGCGGTGACATAGATCATGGCTCAGGGCCCTGAGTCACCCCAGGAAAGGATGGCTCACATATGACCACTACTGGAGTGTGTGTTGAACAATACTGACTGTGACACTGCTACGCCAGCTACTGGGATGTTGCAGATATCCATATGTTAATTGTGAATACAAGTATAATATACATGTTTGTCTCAGAAATGTGATGGACCTATACAGGGTATTTGCAAACTGAAATACTGTCGCACCTGTGTGTGTTGAACTGCATGTGATATACTGAGCTCATACCCTTCAACTGTTCAGTGTTATGCACACTGACCATATGTGTGCCTCATATTTGCAGTTATTTCATCAAAAGTTGTATTATGTCTGTAAAATAATTGGAAACCTGTGAAAACTGACATTATAACATCACCTTCTCTTTCTTTCGTCTGTTCCCGTTAGGGGTCGCCACAACAGATCATCTGTCTCCATGTCTTCCAGTCATCTGCATCTTGGTCTGTCACAACAACCAACTGCATGTCCGCTATCATCACATACATACATCTTATCTCAGGCCTTCCTCTTTTTCTCTTACCTGACAGCCTCATTCTTTCCTAAATATACTCAGCATACCTCCTCTTCACATGTCCAAACCAACATAATCCTGCCACTCTCTGGCTTTGTCTCCAAGCTGTCCAAACTGGGCTGACCCCCTAACATGCATATTCCTAATCCTGTCCACCCTCGTCACACCCAGTGCAAATCTTAACATCATTAACTCTGCTATGTCCAACTCTGACTTGTGCCTTTTTTCAATGCCAATGTCTCCAAACCATATAACATAGCTGGCCTCACTACCCTCTTGTAGACCTTCCCTATCACTCTTAATGGTACTCATCTGTCACAAATCATTCCTGACACTCTTCTCCACCACCCACATCCTGCATGTCCTCTCTTCTCCACCTCTCCCCCACATTCACCATTACTCTGAACTGTTGTTCCCAAGTATTTACACCTATACACCTTTGCAAACTGTACTCCTTGCATCCTCACCATTCCTCTATCCTCCCTCCCATTCACACACACATATATTCTGTCTTAGTCCTGCTGAGCATCATTCCTCCTGTCTCTAGACCATACCTCCACCTCTCCAGGGTCTACTCAACCTATTCCCTTCTCTCACTACAGACCACAATGTCATCTGCAAACAGCACAGTCTACGGGGACTCCTGTCTGATCATGTCTGTCAACCTGTCCATCACCACTGCAAGAAAGAAAGGGCTCATAGATGATCCCTGATGTACTCCCACCTCCACCTTAAATGCATATGTCACTCCCAACGCAGAACTCACCACTATCACACGAGCCATGTACATATCCTGTAGCATTCTATACAGATTCCTCCTCCACTCCTGACCTCCTCATACAATACCACAACTCCTATCTAGTCATCCTGTCATATGCTGTCTCTAAGTCCACAAAGACACACAGCAGTTACTTCCCACCTTCTCTGTACATCTCCATCAACACTCTCAGAGCAAACATCACATCTTAACTGCTCTTTCCTGGTATGAAACCATACTGCTGATCAGTAATCCTCACCTTCCTTCTTAACCTACCTTCCACCATCCTTTACCATTACCTCATGCTGTGACTGATCCGTGTTATTCCTCTGTAGTTACTACAGCTCTGCACACCACCCTTACTCTCATAATCAGTACCCAAACACATTTTAACCACTCTTCACACATCCTCTCACTTTCCAAGATTACAGTAAACAATCTCGTTAAAAACACCACGGCCATTTCTCCTAAACATCTCCATGCTACCACAGGTATGTCATTTGGACCAATAGCCTTTCCATTCTTAAACTTCATCATAGCTATCCTTACTTCCTCCATGATAATCTATTGCACTTCCTGATTCACCATAACCACATCATCCAACCTTCTCTTGCTCTCTCATTCTCTTCATTCAACAGCCCATCAGAGTACTGTTTCCATCTGCTCTACACACTCTCCCCACTTGTAAGCACATTTCCACCATTATCCTTTATCAACCTTATTTGCTGCACATCCTTCCTAGCTACGTGCCTCTTTCTAGCCAATTGGTACAGGGCCTATTCTCCATCCTTGGTTTTCAACCTTACATACAACCCTTCAGATGCCCCATCCTCAGCCTTTATCACCACTCTCTTTGCCATGAACCCCATCTTCTTATACTCCTGTCTACTTTTTTAATATGTCTGACAATCTCACTTCTCCTTCACCAACTTCTTTCTCTGTATACTCCCCTGTACTTCGTCATTCCACCACCAGGTCTCCTTGTCCTCCTTCCTCTGTGCAAATGTCACACCAAGCCCCTTTCTACTCATCTCCCTTACTAGCTCAGATGTAGTTACCCAGATATTTTCTAACTCTTCACTGCCACCCACTGCCTGTCTTAACTCTTCCCTGAACTCAATCTCACAATCACCCTTTCTCAGTATCCACCATTTGATCAGTGGTGCTGCCCTCACACTCCTCCCCCTCTTCTTGATCACCAAAATCATCCCACAGACCTACATTCCATGCTGCCTCACTACACTTTCTCCTGTCACCACTTTACAGTTTCCAATCCCCTTCAAACAGGGCCACATTTCCCGTCACCACTTTACAGTTTCCAATCCCCTTCAAAAAGGCCCACATGCATAGGAGATAATCCACCTGTGTGCATCTTCCTCTACTCTTGTATGTCACCCTATGGCCCTCAGTCTTGTAAAACTATGTATTCACCACAGCCATGTCCAACCTCTTTTGCAAACTCCACCACCATCTCACCTTCTGCATTCCTTTCCTTAACATCATACCTACCCATCATTTCTGCATCACCTCTGTCCCCTTCACCAACATGTCCATTGAAATCTGCTCCAATCACCACTCTCTCACCCTTGGGTACACTCATCACCACTTCATCCAACCACTCCAAAGTACATCTATCTCATCCATCACACACGCAATTAGCGGAGCATATGCACTAGCAACTGTCATCATTACACCATCAATTCCCAGCTTCCTAAACATCAGTCTACCCGACACACTTACCTCCACAAACACTCTTGGCAGAATGTTCCTTCAGGTTAACCCCCTATACCAGTTCCCCTCCCATTCACACTATGATAGAACTATTTGTACCCGACTCCGATAAATACAGCCATACACCCCTTCCATCTTGTTTCTGGCACACAAAATATATCCACCTTTCCTCTGTCCATCATATCAGTTAGCTCTGACCCCATACCAGTCATACTCACAACATTAACAGTCCCTGCCCTCACTACCACACTTCTAGCCTTTCTCCTCTCTGCCTGCCATACATGGCCGGCAGGGGCAGGCAGAACTTAACTAATCGCCTAGGGCGCCGTACAGGCCAACCTAGTAAAGGGCGCAGTTTGTCTTTATTTATTTATTTATTTTAATTAATTTACTTGTTTTATTATGCGAACGCATAATAAGAAAAGTGCATTAATTAAAATGAATAAATAAACCACAGAGTGCCGGAAACATAAGGCGAGCGGTGAGTGCCCTCCCACTTTTAAACCTGTAGTGTGGCCAATCAACAACTTCTTTACAAAAAAAAAAAAAAGCTTCACTCCACCTTTCAGGAGAAATATATGCATCATACACTACTGATGTAAAGAAGTTCTGTGGTGGCGAAATTAAACTAGCACTTCAAGATAGGGATTAATTCCTGTATGCATGTGGCCATTTCTTAAAAAGGAGGTAAGTAAGTGTATTTGTGTGTGTGTCTGTGTAGTTTAAACCGGGTTACTGTATGCAGAGAAAGTATGTATGTGTATGGAATTTAAATTAGTCGCTCTGTTTGAGAGAGAAAGTGCATGTTTTACTGTGTAAGAGTAGATGTGTGTAGGAATGGAAGGTGTGTGTCTGTGTGTTGTATGAGAGAGTAGAATTTAAACCAGTTTAGGTTCTGTGTGAAAGAGAATGTATGTGTGTTGTTGAGACAGTAGGTGTGTTTGTGTGTGTGTTTATTGCTATGTGAGAGAAAGCAGCTGCGTGTATGCAACATACCCCTCAACATATATATATAATTATATATATATATATATATATATATATATATATATATATATATATATAGTGTTTATATATAAGGGCCCTGTTTGGAAGGCTTTTCATGGACATAGTTTGATGTTAGTTGAAGATTGCATTGCTTTGCCTTATTTAGATTTGTGACACATTCCATTGTGAGCTGTAAATTGACTTCTGTTGGCATGATTTCTTCTCTTGTGTCTTCACGCTCAGGGCTGCTGCAGCAGCCATTTCAAGACTTCATGTTTGTATCTTGTTGGGTAGTTTTGTTTTGTAGTTTGTTTATTTCCAGTGGCAAACCATTATATTTCCCAGTCAGTATGCAATGTTTTGCTTAAGGTACTTTCATTCAGCCATTTCCTAATAACAGTCAATGGGACTAATTGTGTGACAAAGCTAGAAGACTTTATCATTGTAAAAAAGGAAGAGCTGCCCTGTACACTAATACTGAGAGACTAAACAAAGCATGCACCATATAATTTGTGTTCTTTGTGCAAGCAAATTTTATGTTTTATGTTTCTTGGCAACAAAGAGCAGTGGTTGTTTTCACTGCATAAAAAACTAAGTGCACAGGTTTCATAAGAATATATACAAGTAATGGAAGGGCACTATATTCTACTTCTTCTCTCTAACTAATTTGCCTCTATTCTCTAAATCTATTTCATATTAAATACTACTATGCTTCCTCTCCTTCACAGTCCTAGCTAGTACGGGATTCATTAAAGTGATTAGATTTATTCCATTTCATTTTCCTTATCCTCCTTTATCTACATCGACACTGTTGCTTTCTTCTCTTTTCTTAACTAGTACTCTTCAGTAACAGTTATATGTAACTTATTAACTAGTCCTCTTTAGTAACATTTAAATGTAACTTCTTATTAACCATACTAAGTCTATTCAAATATGTGTAACCTTCGTTATGTACTTGTAAACTTGCAGCCTTCTCTGTTTAAGAAAATGTATATGCATTCTAAATATGTATTTTCTGTAGATGTGAACTTTGTTTAAATTGTCTGGAGCTTTTCTCCCCTGGCCTCTACTGAAAATGGACATATATCCAGCTAGACTAGCCCGGTCAACAAATGTAAAATAAAATAAAATAAATAAACATATTTCTCATGTTTCCAAACCTGTAGTTAATGTACAGTTCTGTAATAGCTTGATAGGATTGAACAGCTGTCTTTACAATATTTTTATAGTTATGATTTCAGCACATTGTAGACCTAAATACTTTATAAAGTGATATTCACATAGATGGACTTCATAATTTTAACTGTTGTTTAGCATATTTATGTATGGCTTAATCTTGTTGATGTTAACCTACAAGTTATCCAGCACCAAACACTTACATCAGGCTCACTAGGCACACAAGGTATGCAGGATAGAGATTTCCTTAAGAACAAGATGCAGCCTGCTGTGTCGGGCCTCTTAACACCCCTGGACTGGTGTTATTTATATACTAACACACACCCTGTTGGGCATTATTGCTTGCATAGAGCATCATCAGTAACCCTATGTAGAAGATTCTACAGGAATGCGAAGTGTACTAATTGGCTCTCTCAGAGAGTAGCTGATGCATGGAATAGACTAGCAAATTATATTAAAGCATGCACTAGTTTTGATATTTTTAAGAACAGCCTGGGCACTTATAGGAACAACTGTTTTGGTATATTGGGAGGCTAGAAGGGCATTATTGTCCATGCATGAAATATTTGTGTGTATGGGTTTCCTTCCATAATCCACTGCCATGTTGGCAGATTAAGTGATGACACTAAGTTTTCCTTAGGTTTGTGTGTGAATGTCAATACGTATGCATATGTACCATATTATGGGGGACTGACTTCAACAGTTGGATGACTTCTTGCCTTGTGTCATTGCTTACAAAGATGGCTTGCAGCCTCATGACCATGAGGAGAATGAAACTGGGTATACAAAATGGATGACTGGACCGTCATCATTGTTCTGCAGTTTAGTTTAATTTTTTAAGCACCATGGAATTTTGTTGGACTCTGTGTGCTGTAAACAGTGGTTGTGGTGTCTTTAGCTGGGAAATTTCTGGGAGTGTATGTGTGGTATAATGTGTGCTATAAACAGTGGTTGTGGTGTCTTTATCTGGTTTAAAAAATGTGCTTCTAGCTTAAGATAGCAAGTGGCACCTGTTTGGGTGAGGTTTCCAGTGCTTGGCCTTAGCCTGCAAACAGAAACCTGATACCAAGTAACCATTTTCAGTGGGGGAGAAAATTAAAACCTTGACTTAAGATCAGCAACCCAGATTCCAGCCCACCCATCCTAGTGGTAGACTGGCAGTTTGGCCCATTGTACAGCTGACATCAGATGAATGCTTAGAAAAGTGGCATTACAAGCACTGTCTGCAGCAGAACATAATTGTATGGGCACAATGTGTGTGTGTGTGTGTGTGTGTGTGTGTGTGTGTGTGTGTGTGTGTGTGTGTGTGTGTGTGTGTGTGTGTGTGTGTGTGTGTGTGTGTGTGTAAGCATGCACACATATATACCACTGGATTAGTACTGTAGGGTTGTTAGCTACCATGCAAGGAAAAATTAGGAAACATGAAGAAAATGTCCTTTTCTCTGCTGGATGGTAACCATAAATTTCATCTCTCACTTCTCTTTGCCTGTGTTCTTAGCTGGCAGAAAGAAAGAAAAAAATGAATAGGCCTTTGGGGATGGGTGGACTTGATCACTTATTTTGGACAGAGGATGCTTATTCCCTGCTAATTATATGTACTAAGTCTGAGATAGCACTATGTTGGAAACTATGTTGGAGATAAGGCACAGTCCCCAAGTCCCACTGTACCATGATCTTAGTGTAATGCTGTTTGTTTTCCAGAGGTGATTTTGAACATTTCAAATAGTTGCTGTTATGGTTTTGACCATGTAAATTTCAAATAAATGCAATAGACTTGATTAAGTATATTAAAGAAAGATATAAATAATAACTGAGTTGTAAAAAAGTAATGGGGACGTGAACATTTACAGAAACAGAGAATGAATATTTAATAAGGGATATTAGAGTAGAAGTGATGGAAGATATTAAGTACGTGAATGTCAGTTTGTCACCTGGTATAGATGGCCTTGATTATGAATTTTATAAAGAGTAAATTTCAAAAGGTTGTATCTGTAAGGGTTACAAATGAATGGCAAAAGTAAGGTTTTGAGAAAAGTAAGGTTTGTGAGGGGATGATAAAGTTGATTCCTAAGGAAGGAAAAAAAGAATGTTTAAATAATTGGAGACCACATGGCTGGTTTTAGGCAACAGCTAACGGGCAACCCCTGATCCTAGAGAGGACAACCAAAGCAACTTATCTTATTCTGATATTTTGTTACATGTCTGTGAAACCAATAAAAGCTAGTGCAGAAATAGCACATTCACAATGATGCAGTTCCATACATACATTGTCATACCATTCCAGACACAGCTGAGACCCCAAACAATGTCTAAACAGCAAACTCTGTGCTGGGTGAATAGGACTGTAGAAAGTGGGAAAGAGTAAGCAGAGGAACATACAGAAGGACAATGAGAAGGAAAGAGTGATATGCAGTAGGGGAGGAGATGAATTTTCTTGGGGACAGGTGCCCTTTTATAAGAAAAACAGAGAGGGTTAAGTAGCATGAGGGTGGTGTGGGTAGGAAAAAGGATATAGTGATGGCAGCAACAGCAGACAAACTGATGCAGAAGGGCAGCAGGCACTGAATTTATAGATAAACATTAAAATGTAAAGTTGTTTGTCAATAGCAACCTCTTCATTAGTTACAGATTTCTTTAATGTAGAATTATTCAGATGGTTTTATTTCTGCAGAGATTGTGTGTATCAAGTGATATTGGTGGATTGTAATTACAGAAGTTTGAGTGGCCTTTTATGGTTGAAATTTTCTGAAATGGGTAGTTAATTGGTTCATACATTTTGTTTCATTGCTTATTAAAAGAATGTTTAAAACTACAAATTTGAAACCCATTCTAACAAGTGGTGCTGTATTATACAAGGAATAGAATTTAATACAGTCAGGAAGATGAATCAAAATGGCCCTAAAAATGTGTGCAAGTAGTCTGTTACAAACAGCTCAAAGATAAACTTAATCCTGCACTAGCCAGATGCATTTTCTATGAATCTGGGTTTTCATGCTATTTTAATGAGTATGAGTTTCAAGGGCAGAGAAGTTTACAGCTCATGCTAAATCTGTATTCATTAAGTAGACTGTATTGTTTGTTTAGCAAATGGCTATCTGTGTTTGTGTTATTTTATTTCAGTATATCTGTAAATATTGTGTGTTATGCACTGCGGTATTGTTACCTCACAGCAAGAGGTTCTCTGCTCGATTCTCGGCTTGGCTTGGGAGTGCCTTCTGTGTGGAGTCTGCATGTCTTCCCCATGGTTGGGTAGCGTTCCAAAGACATGCGTGCGTAAATGGGTGTGCCATTGTTGAAGGTTGGGCGTTGAGCTGGCACCTCGGTGTTTCGTAAAAATCTACTGCCAGTCATTAGCAGACCGGAATTCCGCTGTGGCGACCCCTTACCTGGAAAAAGCCGAAAGACAAATATCTGCAAACATTGTGGAAGTAAATAAGAAAACAGTATGCACACTGATAGATTTGAACAGTGTGTATGGTAACTGGTGAGAAATAGCCAAGTAATGGAACACTGGAATGGCTGGGAAGGGGGCTGCTGCTGAAGGGTAGAGGTTGCTGCAACAGGGGTTACTCGGGGCGGGGGGGGATCTATTACCCTGCTAGAGCCCTATTTGACTATGATCCAGTTCTGGTATTTAAAGTAGGAAATAAGTACACAAAGGTAGTTGCAGTTTAACTACATTACAAGGCATATTTTTCTTCTTATACATTTAAATGATTTAAGGAAATTACTGGAGTGGCTTTCTTGGGGAGTGACCTACCTGTGGGTGTGGCTCAAATAGGGTTGTTTTGTGAGTATGTTGTGGGTAGCATTTCAGCTAAGGCCGGCCCTGCTGCCATATGAGTGTCAGACATCCTCCATGGTATGTCTGTGAATGCAAAGGCTACTGTACTATCAAATGAAGTATTTGTGTCACAGGAATCTGAAGAAAGTGTCACTAATTTTGGGGCATAGCCCACCATGTATGTGCGGTGTCCTCCAGATGTCCTGCCCTAACAGGTTGACATGAATGACTGAGCAGCAAGAGTGTAATTACAGTGTGCCATACTGACATAGAACAGAAATGTATAGCAGGTATTACCTGTGCATATGTATGTATGGGTAGGTGTACCTAGCTGCCTCATAGCAACTGACCTGAGATGCAAAATGTCAGGTAAATAAGCTGTACATGTTGTACACATTTGTAATTTTAGTTTCTGTGCATCCACCAGGGTTACACTTCTACATCTAATGGTTGTTGCATTGCCCTGACACAGACATGGGTACTAGAATAAGCATAGGTATCACATTGAAATTTAAGAGGTGTCCAACTGTGTTATGACCTTGTGTCCATACCTAATACAAACAGATATATGACCACCCACATAGCTGTATGGCCTCAGCAATACCTTACTTGTAAAACCTGTCTCCACCAAAGTAGAGTAATCCCCTTTGTTGGACAGCAGCAATGCACATAACACATAATGGGATGCTATATTGGCTGTACAGGGCAAAGTAGGATCATGTACCAACTGGGCAGCATGTCAACCTTTGCGTGAATGAGCATATTAGGTCACAGGTCGATTACTGTAAGGCTAACTATGTGTAGAAATTGGACACATCCACTAAGGGCAATCACAAGGCCATCTTCACATATGTCTGCAGTCTCAGAGGCAACAACCCAACCCACCCTATAATGGTGTTGAATCACACCACATACACACACACCATAGCTACAGCCAAACTGCTGTAGACAGGTTTAATGCAAACATCACCCCCTGACTCACCATCAGTATAGGTGGATATGCACAGCACACACACACACCTCCCCTCATCATCATGGATCAGGTGCAAAGTGCCCAATCAAAGTTAACAAAAGCAAGTCCCCTTGGGGCCTGATAACATTCCTGTCTACATCCTACATGAACCCAGGCATATGCTTCCAGCTCCATTGCACACTGTATGCAAGCAAAGCCTGAGCACCATTAACATCCCATCTGCAAGGAACACTGCCATTGTCATCCCTCTACACAAAAGCCACTGATTAATGGTGGTTTATGTAATGTACTGGCCCTCATTGGGGGGAACATGACACATCAGGACAAGGAGTACAATGCATGTCCATACTGTGCTTCTAGGTACAGGTGTATGATGTGTTTGTAAGTAGTGTCTAACGATAGGTACTATTCATTTGCTGGCTCTGTAAAGAACTCTGGGCAATGTCTGAGGTCCTGTGATGTATTTCCCTGTTAATGTCTTCCAGGTGCCATGCAGAGGCAACCCGCATACACTGCTGCAGAGAAAGCAGCCATCACAGAAGCTATGATAACACACTATGCTGTTCCTTTTGGCAGTAGCTGGCAAAATCTGTGGGAGCAGACTGCCCTGTGGGATGATCTTGTCAACAGAGTGAACATCTTGGGCCACAATGGATGAACATACAATCAGGTCAGGCATAGAGCAACTGACCTGATACATCATGCTTGGCAAAGAGCTGCTGCTGTAGCGAGGGACTGTACTGCTACCGGTGGGGGTTCAGCCACACAGGCCCCACTTAAGGCAACAGAGGAGCTCCTTGCCAACCTTAGGGTAGCCCCCACACAACAGTAATGCACACAAGTGCACATCAATGGTGAAGGACAGCAAATTGTGTAATATCATAGTGTGTACTGTACCTGTGCAGAAACATAGCAGTCATCTTGTACCAATGCCATATGTGTATCTGCTGACAATACCTCTTCCCCACAACTACATAGGTCCCCCTGATTTGTATGTGGGACTGCAGCGAAGCTGTTAAGTATGGAATTTTCCTGTTGTGCCTCGCCAGTACCCCAGGCATGTTGAGATCATGCTTGTGACCATGCACACAACTGTTGCACTCAGCCATTGGGTGCTTACTGAATTGCATCACTGTGGTCATCACAGGGGCCTATTTCCAGGAGATATCACATATCTGTAGCATACCTCACAACCTGTCATTGCAGGACATCTGGACAAAGACTGACAAAATGGGGGAGCAAAGGTCAAAAACTAGTGTCATGTTGTATACATTAGTGTTATACAGTGCATATAAATGGTGTACACACCTGTTAGAATGCTAGGTATTAAAATGAGAGCACAACAGACAATTTCAAAATCCTGCCAACCTGTCATGTGACCTATAACCTGTACAATTCAATTGTAAAGCAAACAAATCTGTTATGGGAACATTTATGACACATAACAATTGTACAACAACCTAGATGCATATGTGTGTACAGGCTGAAGCTAATACTGTGTTGACTCAGCTTTTGATATAACTACAGCATTACACCTTATTGGGTACACACCTACCATCAATTACAGAGACTCTTTGATTGACAGCAAATAATGGTCAGCTATCCTACCAGGATTATCCTAACATATACCCAGATGCCTGTTAGAGCAACAGCCATGGTCTGCATAGAGCTGATGTAGCTGCTAAGGGACCACATCTTTGAGATGTATCAGCCTGGGGAAGGGTACCAAAATATTTCAACAGCATTGGATATGCCATGGAACACAGTGCAGACAGCCATCAAAAGGTGGTGAAAATATGGGGCTACAGCAACATTGTGAATGAATGGATATCCCTCCAAATTCTATGAGAATACAACACCAAAACTGGCCAGGGAGGCTGCCAGGACCCCTACAGCAACAATGAAGGGGTAGCAGGAATCTCTGGCAAGTACTGGGTGTGTACTACATGTGACAACAATCTTTTGTGTTCTCCATATGTCTCGCCTATAGGGTAGGGTTGGAAGATGGCAGCAGTTCCTCACATCAAACAATTTCCAGGCCTGGAGAAAGTCAGAAAGCAATACATCAGGTCTCCAAACAGCAAGTGGGAAAATGTGTTATGGTCATATGGGACCAAGGCTGAACTCTTTGGCCACAATTCTGACAGGTTTGTATGGCACACTAACATCACTGTGCATCACCACAACATCACTACCCCCATGGTGAAGCATGGTGATAGCAGTGTCCTGCTTTGGGGTTGCTGTTCACAATCTGGAACTGAGGCTGTAGGCAAGTTGGAGGGGATTGTGAACAGTTCCAAACCCCAGTCCCTTGTGGCACCAATCCATCTTGTGTCTGCCACATAGCTGTAGATGGAGACAAATTCCACCTTTCCACACAACAATGGCCCAAGCCATATATCAAAATCCACAAAAGGATGGCTTCACCAGAACACATGCAACATTCTGCACTGGCCCAGCCAGAGACCACACCTACATCCAATAGAAAATATGCAGGGTGACCTAAAGATGGGAATGCACAGGAGATGCCCTTGTAATCTGATATAGTTGGAGGTGTTTTGCAAGGAAGAGTGTGCAAACATTGGCAAGTCAAGATGTGCCATGCTGATAGACACCTTCCCAAAAGGACTGAATGCTGTGATTAAATCAGAAGGTACTTTTACAGAGTATTACTTTAAGGATGTGCACACTCATGCAACCAGCTTATTGTACCTATTGTATTTACCATATGTTACCCCAGATTGATGGGTATGTTCTTCAGTTGGATTGCACAGGTTATATGTCATATGAAATGAGGGAAATGTTATAATCTGATTTCCAAGGTCTCATGTGATATATCACAAAATCCTGGCATGTCAACAGGGGTGTGCACACTTACTATATCCACTGTAAGCTTGTGAAGTTGTTTGAGTAACTGCCTTTGTTTTAACATACGTGTACTGCAGGTTATGCAGTCTTCACCTCAAATTATGACATTAATTAGTGGCACCATTCCACAGGTCATCCCAGTAATGTATCAGACAAACACAGGAGTTATGGGGAACAGACCAAAAATATGAGCCAGACATCTAGACAGTCATCAAAACTCTGTACAGTTGTGAGGTATGTTCTGTAGGAGTTGCCACAGTGCTATACAGGTAAACAGCAATAATGTTTAAATGGGTGCGATGTGTGCTAGGTGAAGCCTTATCACCTGCTAACACCACTCACGTATCCCAGAGGTGTATATTAGTAGTAACAGTAAGTGGAAAGGGATGCACTGCATGATGCTGAAGGTCTGTCCAGAGTGCGTATGTTATTGTCTGACTGTGTGCCATGAATGTCCCCAGATGGCCAATGTGAGGTCTGTGTAATGCCTTTGAGGCACCTCACCTGTATGTGTGTGTTAGGGTGTGTGTGTGTGTGTGTGTGTGTGTGTGTGTGTGTGTGTGTGTGTGTGTGTGTGTGTGTGTTTGTGTGTACCAGCAAACCTTATAGTGTAGGTAGTATTTACATATGTTGTTTTTTCCTCACAGGTGGACATGGTGGCTGCAGTCCCTCCTGCTCTGATCCTGATGTCAGTGTCAGACTCTGACCATGATGATGCTCCTATTGAGACACAGGTGGGTTTTTCAGGGGCTGAATCTGTGCCATTGGTTGGTATCCCACTGTTGTCACCCCCATCCCCGCACACAGTCATGATGCCCACACATATCCCGTCACCAGTGACCACAGATAAGGGACAGTTGGTGGGTGTTTGCATGGGACAGGCTAGTGTGGTGACTATGGCAAGTGAAGGCGCAGGCACTAGCCATAGCCAGAGTGCTGGCAAGGTCCCACACAGGCAGATGGGCAGGGGTACTCGAAGGAGAAATGTACCCCATCATGCCCCTGTTGCAAGTGCCACAGAAGCAGTCACCAGATGCATGTTTCAGGCTGTTATGGAGGCACAGGCACATAATGAACATAACACCAGACATATTTGCAGGGTCATGGATGAGCACATTCCTGGTATCCATGGTGATATTTGTGAACTCACTGTGGCTACCTATGAGCATACTGAGGTCATAGATAGATGGTGGGGGGAGACCTTGGCAGTCCTTGCCCATGGAATATCTGTGCTTTAGTGTTTGGTGGGGGATCGCCAGCAGCCACATGGACGTAGGGCAGCAAAACGATCAGCTGATGGTCTACATGGCCATGCACCATCACGTTCCTGTACTGGCAGTGCCATCAGCACTACTGAAGGGGGTATGCTGTCCACATCATGATGCAGCAGGCCATGGGCACATGGTCCTGGCTGGTCCCATCAGGGACATGGATCCAGCAGACAGCATTCACCATCAGGGAGTAGTACTGCATCTGAAATTGCCCCTGGTGATGCCAGTGTTACCCCTGGCAGGACCAGTTCTGTGTCCATGGCCATAGATGGTGAACTGTACACCCTGCCATGTATGGCCCGCAGCTGTCCAAACTACCCCATATGTAGGGTGGCCACATGGTGTGACTGCATGCATACAAACACACATCACCATTAGACAAGTCACCTCCACACACAAACACACACACACACACACACACACACACACACACACACACACACACACACACACACACACACACACACACACACACACACACATCACCCCTTCACAGCCAATTTGATGAACACCCCACAAACACATACACATGATATCAAATGTATGGCCCAGCTTAGGCCTCTGGCAAATGCACACCACACCCTGTGCATATGATGATACCTGTGCCACATCCCTGTCATCCATACCATCGATGCAAGGACATGCTGATATGGGTCTGATGCACAGGGTGAATGTAGTACAGTGTAGCTATGTAATACTATGTATGGTGCTGTCTGCTTGCATTTGTTATGAGTACACATACAGGTGTATGTACCTTATTAGCCAGGATGCATTACTGCTGTTAGTACCATTGACTGAATGTAGTCTGACATGCTGTATTCTGTTTGTGTTCCAGGTGTCTCTGTGTCTGCAGGCTGTGGCCCTGCAGACATTCCCAAGAGGGAGTATGGCAGAGTGGGAATCCACTGACCATGTCATAGGCAATGTGCAGCTTTATATGTACATGTACCAGGTGTGTATACATGCAACAGTGTGTGAGGGACACTGTTGTCAGACAGTGTGACCTTACTTACATACCCCCTGTCACAGACAGGTAGCCCTCAGACATATCAGCTCAGTGTTGTGTAGTACCACAGGTTCATACATACAGAACAGGTTACTGCAGTACTGTCAGCAGATCCCTCACAAGCATAGCCATTATATTAACTGCAACAAATTCACCTGTCAACACCTGTTGGCCCTGCCATTTTTTCCTATACACTCAACCCTGATGCAGTTGATGAGGGCATGCATGATACTGTGTATGACAGGTTTGTGGTATGTGTTCTTGAGTTCACCGGGTGGAACAGGGAGGAAAAATGGTATATCCTTTGTATACACACAGTAAGGACTGACACAGGAGATGTGCACACAGTAACATAAACACAGTTGGCAATAGACAGATTAGTAAACCTACATTTCCACCTCGATATACTGTACTACTACATACAAATGACATGCCCAACATGGATTATATGCATGGGACATAACACACCACCTCTTACAATGCATAATATTCTGAATGCCCTCATGGATGGTGAGATAACCCACCAGAAATAGGATGTGGATTCATGCATTGCTCCTACAAGCCTGGACAAGGGATAGTGTAGCAGACATCATATCAACATGATGTTTCAGTCAGGTATGGTGCCTGATGCTGGAATGTGTGTCACTACACTCACTGTGGCCGATCTGGGAACAATATCACATACATGGACAATAGTAAGGGACACAGACCACATATAGTTTGCAAACATCTGGATATTCCATAGACATCTGTACAGAGGACTGTGGCATGCACAATGGTTTAACATGCTGCATGTGAGGCAGATGTCATTTCCATGCTGTATAAAGTAATGCCATCGGGAGGTGGTAAACAGGAGTGGATGGTACACAAGTCAAAATGTTATCAGCCAAACAGGATGTAATCTTAACCCAAAAACACACAGTTGTCAGTATTGATATTAGAACCCCTACCTATCTAGTTATTTCTACTATAGTGTTATGCAGTTATCAGACATGCCACAGAGCTCACATAATTTTACCTACTTTCAAGGTACTTCTAAGGTGAATGACATAAGCAGACCTGGTAAAGTAGGGTGATGGGAAGTTTTGAGGGTGGTATACAACTCAAAATGGTATAACACACACACACACAGTATATGACTCTCACACAAACAATTGTCGGTAGTGAGATTAGAACCTCTACCTATCTAGTTATTTCTACTATAGTGTTGCACAGTTATCAGACGCACCACGGAGCTTGTATAATTTCACCTCATCCCAAGGTACTTCTAAGGTGAATGACATCAGCAGACCTAGTAAATAGGGTGAAGGGAGGTTTATAGGGTGGTACACAACTCAAAATGGTATAACATACACTGTATATGATTCCCACACAAACAGAGCCACACCCAAAGACATACACACTTGCCAGTATTGAGATTAAAACCCCTGCCTATCTAGTTATTTATACTATAGTGTTACAAAGTTATACCATGCACTACAGTGCTGACTGGGCTAATAATTGGCCAAAGGTGCTGATGACTGCACAGCTGATGTAAACTGAAACTGTTACAAGTGCCAGACAGTCTGCTTTCAGTTTTCCCTTAGATCTTACTAGTTCTTTCTCTCCTGCACTTCAGATAGTCTAATAGCTTTTCACTTCAACCATTTCTTTTTTATCAATTATTCTAGTACACATGAGAACCATCAGCAGTACTTGTTCCTCACATAATTAGGTCCAGTAGTTAGTAATTATGACCACCCCTCCTTGCATGATTAAAGTGCAATTCTCTGTGCTTTTGCCCATTAACCTGGTGCACTTGGGCATTCTGATGCACTGTTGCAACTGCCTCATGTACACAGCCAACCCTCTCCTCTAAACTCTCAACATGCAGACTTGTGAGAGATACCCCTATATCACTGAATTGGAAGATATGCAGCCTCCAGTGAAGACTGGACTAGCTGGTCAAGAAGAGAAGGGTCAAAACCTGCAGCACACCACATGGAACACATACCCCTCCAGAACACCCACTATCACAGCTCTGACATACAAACAATAACCACACACCCACCTTCACAGAGGCACTCAATAGACATTTACACAAACAGCGGAGACCACCAAGACAGACACCCACTCAACCACCACAACACAGCACAAACCACAGGAAACATATCTCACCTACACAGTGTGCCCCTCAACCTAAGCCCCAAAGGCCAACCACCTTGCCAGATACAGTAATCATAGGTGAATCATTAGTGAGGCACACATATGTCCCACTCACTAGGTTGAACATGAAGGAGGTAACAGTCAACTGTCTATTAGGTGTCAGAATCCAACACATAACACACTTAGTCAGGTCACTCCACAACAACTACAAGTATCACTCTGTCATTGTCTATGTGTGTGTGTGTGTGTGAATGACCTGAGACACACATCCATGGACTATATGAAAAAAGACATGGTGGAGCTCTCACATTATGTGTGCCAGGCAGGTATGACAGTAGCCCTGAGCAGTATACTACTGTCACCCAGAATGATACCGCAGTACAAACAACAAATGATTGACTTCAGCAATTGGCTTAAGTGACTGGTGTCACCCTCATAGGATCCAGTATCTGTCTGCTTGTGATGACATGATTGAGAGACTGCAATGGCTTGCCAGAGATGGCCTGCATCTGTCACCTCTGAGTTTCCAGGTACTGGCTAAGTGACTTGCCACCACAATATTGCCTTTTTAGGCAGTGTTCCAAATCAAATTACCACCTTGACAGCTATACATATGTGCAATCAGAGGGTCATGCTGCTCAACACTAGACATCTACATCTCCAGATGCAGCCACTCGAACCACTCCTCAAATGGAAAACATCGACATTTGTGCTGTAACGAAGACCTGGTTTACAGCAGCGGGCAGCACCCCTGCACTACCAGCCTATAACTCATTCCACACCTGTCAGCCCCAAAACATGGACCACAGCTACGAAGGTGGTGGTGTCTCCATATTAATAATGGATATACATACATGCAGCATATGGTATCTGAAATACTTCAGGTGCAACTGACATTGGGTAATAGTGCAATCCAGGTCATAGCCTGCTATAGTTCCACATCCATACCCAGAGACTCTCAATTCACATTCTGCAACACCATGGAAACTATCAAGGTCTAACCCAACACTATCATACTAGGAGAGTTCAACTACCCCCTCCATGAACTGTGTAAGATACTCAAGCACCAATACACTGGCCTAACGCTTCGTGAAATTCATCAGTTCCAATGCCCTGGACCAGCTCATTCTGACACCCAGTAGAGGAAGCAACATCTTTGACCTGTGTTGATTACTAACATATGGGACCATTGCTTGACAAGAGTAGTCAATCGCTACCTGGTCAGATACAACACAGAGTAATCACCATGGAAATCCACATCTCACCCACACCCCCCTCAAATGTAACCACCTTGAAAAACTTCTCCAAAGCTGACTTTGGACTCATAAGAACAGACATGGCTAACTTTGCAGCACCTATGCCAATGGAAAATACCTGCATGACTATCAAACCATACACTAATGCACTGTACAAATATGTGCATCAATGTATAGAAATAGCCATACCCAACAGAGCCATGACACTCTCCTCCAAACACTGGAGTACAAGCTGGTGATCCCCTGCCATTAATAACATCTACAACAGAAGGAAGAAACTGTTGCCGAAAATGGTGGACTCCCAAGAGTGGTGAAACTCCTTTATTAGCCTCAGCAACAACTTGAGATCCCTCATGAAATCATTTAAAGCCACCTATGATGGCAGAATTGCAGCAGACACTGACAACAATCACACATTCTTTTGTTAGTGATATCAAGAACCTCCATGCCAATACTCAGAAGTGCTCTGTGTTACTGCACACTGCTACCTCCTGCACTGAACCAAGTGATATTGCCAACATTCTTGCCAACACATTTAGTGCCAGCTTTACCCCTCTCTCCACTCCTAGGGGAACAATCAGAATGTCAGAAGAATGCCAGGCACCCAGGATTACTGCCACCAAGGTTACACCTGCATTGTCCATGTGTCCATGGGCAAGAATACAGCTTCCATGGGACCCCAACTTACCCTGGCTGTGTTCTTCATGAACTACAAAGATACCTGGCATCACATCTGTGTGCTCTGTTCATTTACAGCCTCACCTCAAGCTTTGTCCCTCCTAAATGGTGCGCTGCTGCTGTCATCCTGCTCCATAAAGGTGTGGCAACTACAGACCCTGGGAATTATCAGTCCAGTAGCCTGATGAGTCTGATGTGTACAACTATGGAGTGCATCATCAGGGACCTGATCAACAAACATATAGGTAATCTCCTAACTCTGGACCCCACACAGTTTGGCTTTGTGTAAGGGAGATCATGCCTGCTCAACCTGGTTGATGTCTTTGAGTCAGTCACCAGGGCTATGTATGACAGTAAGGCACTGCATACAGCCTAAATCAATCTAGCCAAAGCTCTTGATACCATTCCTCAGTCAGGAATTATCGATGAACCCACCAATCTAGGTATTAGCCCCTATATCACTAGGGGGGGGGGGTTGCACATTGGCTCAGAGATAGAACACAGTGCGGGAAAGTAGTGAGTTCCAGGTCAGACTGCCATCCAGTCACAAGTGGAGTCCCTCAGGGATCAGTCCTGGGTACTCTCTTATTCAGCAGGTGCTTCTGAGGAGTCCAGGCCAACAAAAAGGAACTCTGGTTGACCAAGTTCACAGACAACTGCAAGCTGGGAGCCATCATTACCTCTACAAGTGATGCAGACATCCTACAGAAAGACCTCACTGAGACCACTGACAGGTGTGGAAACCATGGTCTGAAGCTTAAGACCACAAAATTCATCATCAGTACCTTTGGTAAAATCTCAGTTCCCACTAAATACCGCATCTATGGGAGCCCACCAAACACTGTAGGTGTTATAAGAGATGTGGGGACACAGGTTGACAGCGACCTGTCCTTTAACCAGCACATTGCCACTGTGGTCAGGAAATCCTTCTATGTGGCACATCTTATTACCAAGGGTTTTGATTCCAGGAAGAAGGAGGTCATCGTCTCTGTGTACTCTTCCCTCATTAGAGCAAGCATCAAGTATAATGGCCCATTTGGCATGTACCTCACTAGACACCTGCAACAGCTGGAGAGTCCACAGAAGTACCTCACAATGAGGATCCTAGGCATTAAACACATCCTACAAAACAAACTCAAAAGAATCCAGCTATTCTCTGACTCATATCACCTACTTAGAGGTGATCTCTGCTTGACTTGCAAAGCCATGTCTGACCCAGCTCTTTTACAAATGTTACATCTAAAGACATCCCAATCTCTCTGCACCACACACTGCAGGGACCTTGACCTCATTACCACAATCAACACAACATGCTGGAGGGACAGGTTCCTTACTCAGAGAATGCATATGCCCTGGAGTAGACTTCCCATACATGTCAGGAAAAGCACCTAGTTGACCATGTTCCAGAGAGATCTTGATGAGTGTTGGGTAATAGAAAGTTCACCCCAGGGATCACTCCAGTGGTTCTACTTGATGGGGTCACTGGGAACTAACATTGGGTGGCACAATGGCAAGGCACTTCTATGGGCTAGGCTTGTAAGGGCTCCAGGGCCATTAGCCTAGTACACACCTATGAGCCTATAAGGGGAATGACATCAGCATGACTGATACAGTAGGCCAGTGGGTGGGTAACTTATCAAAATACTTCTTCCTACAAACATACACAGTTACACACACACTTACACACCCACGCACACATTTGCCAGACCTGAGAGTCGAATGCCTGCCTATCTAGTTATTTGTACTATAGCATTACACAGTTATCGCATGCACTACACAGCTTACTGGACTGACAACTGACCAAAGGTGCTGATAAGGGGAATGACATCAGCAGGAGTGATAAAGTAGGGCAGTGGGTGGGAGACCTATCAAAAAACTTCTTCTTCTCACAAACATACACATACACTCATTTGCCATATCTGAGATTAGAACCCCTATCAAGCTAGTGATTTATACTATTGTGTTACACAGTCATTAAACACACTACGGAGCTTACTGAGCTGACAACTGGCCAAAGGTGCTGTTAAGGGGAATGACATCAGGAGGAGTGATAAAGTTGGGCAGTGGGAAGTATTGTGGGTGGGAATGGCCTAAAACTGTTTTACCTACAAACAAACAAATACCTCCTCACTCTCACATACACAGATGTCACACACACACACACACACACACACACACACACACACACACACACACACACACACACACACACACGCAGGTGATATGATATTATGAACTCAACCTCAGTAATATTACACAACGGGGCTCACCTTTTATGCTGGCACATGTGACTGTTAACAACTGGTATGCCACTGTCCACAGCAGGACATCAATGTATGCCATTCAGGGTATCTGTGTGTGTGACTCACTCTGTCTGTGTCCCCCTGTGTGTCTCTCTGTATCACTATCTGTCTCTCAGTTCCCCACATCTATGTGTGTGTATGGTTGACATATGTTATCTGTTGCCCATATATTTGTGTGTTTATCTCACACAACAGATGCAGATATATCACATATGGGCCACATACAGCTAGCTGAGGG
Source organism: Protopterus annectens (assembly GCF_019279795.1). Taxonomy (NCBI): domain Eukaryota; kingdom Metazoa; phylum Chordata; order Ceratodontiformes; family Protopteridae; genus Protopterus; species Protopterus annectens. Next base: position 1,240,142,653 of record NC_056731.1, on the reverse strand, counting down.
TAATTCTGTCTGATGTGTGTGTGCGGGGACAGTTGAGGTGTACATAGCTGTCTGTATGCACAGACATATATACACAATACAGTCATATATTCCGTTGTGGGTTCCAACATGTCCTGTCATTCTCTAAGTGTAGGAGCATGCCCAGTGTAACCTTCTACAGTTAGGGTGGGTCTCCATTCCAGAGATAGGTGTACTCCAGTCCAGGGTTTTGTGTGCTACAGCCATACCTCTCAGGTGTACACATGACTTTTCTGACATATCTGTAGTCTGAAACTGCAATGTATTGTGTCATTACCTAGTGCCAGACATCCTCAGATCATCACAGTGCTTTACCAGAGGAATAGTAGTTGTATGATACATAGACCAATATTATGAGGGCAGCTATGTAAATTCTTCCCCAGTAAGGCCATTTGTGTGGTGCGGCTACAGCCAGTGTTGTAATGACACACAGCTGTGTGAACAGTCCAGCAACCTGGTGATATACTGGCTGGAGATCTTCTACTTGAGTGGTATCTTTCTAACCTGGGATGTCATATCCTTGTGTGTGCATACATCTGACCTGTACATTTTTTTGCAGGTTGTCCAGGTGTTTGGCTAGAGGTTTTATCCTTTCTACGCAAACTTGTGCTCTTATGGCTAGTTAGTTACATATAATTGAAGTGTGATGTTACAAAATAATACAGACATTACTGTTTCCAAATACATAACTTTCAGACAATTCCCACTACTGCAAACCCCTCACCCCACCAAGTTTCTCAGTATATAAGGGCGATATTTACAACACATGCCTATCATTGTGCCTTTGTTCCACTTTTCTTTCTGCTGTTGTCCAGACATCTTGCTGTCAGAGGTTGGGAGTTATGGGTGTGGGTACAGAGTGCATTCAACTGTGCAGGCATGTCCATTATTTGCAAAAACAAACTTAAGAAAAGGATTATTGAGAATGACCACTGGCAACAGTACCACACAGCACTTATATTCACAAAAGCCTTGGCACCCGCTGCTACACATCCTTCAAGATGTCAGTAGTATGTGTAACATATTTCACATAGCACTGTGACTTCCAGTGGGTGTCACAGACATGTGTAACAGTTGGCACTGCAGGTATCTGCACAGGGCCCTGTCAAAGGCAGCACTGTACCTAGGACAGTACAAGACAACTGCCAGGATAACATGCTGGTCAGATCCAGACAGTATTAACCACACATACACATAGCTCATTGACCCCTGCATATTGTGGATAGGCAACATGTTTTCATGTGTATTGGTACAGCCCTGCCAATGTGTGTTATGCTGCTGTTTCCATGAAAACATATATGTTACTGCATTTGTGTGGGTATATGGGGGCTACACCTGTCCACTGTACACATTTGCACAGACTGTGCTGGTATTTGCTTTACATTTTGGTTCCATTTACCATACCATTGTGCCCTGTTTTGGGGACTGAAGGCATATCAGTAGAAAGCCCAGGTCAAATTGTACTGGCATACATTTGAGTTTCAGACTTCTTACCCTTCATAGCCTTACTGCAACTGTGGTTCTTGCTGTGCTATCACTGTGTGAGTCTGTAGGGGGTTATTCAACATTGCCATGTGTGTGCCTTTACCAGACATTACTCTGTGGTTTTCTACTGATGACTTGCTGTGTTGGTGTGAGGGGTGGTTATGTGACCCCCACCCTGACATCCATGCCTGTGACCTATGACCGCTCACTTAGTTGTCCCCACACCTATACTGCAGTGGGATTTGCCACCTTGGATACTACTGCAGAGTGTGTGGAGGCCAGTTTTGGCCAGACATTTCCTGGTGGCCAACATAGCTGTCAGTTATGTGCTGCTATCCCAGTAGGCCACCCCATTTCCTTGCATGCATGCAGCATTACCATAGGTATGCTAGCACAACATACTATTCCATTCATTTATTGTTAAGAAGACTGACTTACCTTATGCTTGCAGAAGTTATGAGGACAGTACTTGGGGGCCACCTATGTTGGATGCACACAGTACACTGCCTATACATGGTAAGTTACAGGTAATGTGATGTGTGTGTCATCCATTTTACTGTGTGTGTGAGTCAGAGAGAGGTGTCAGTCCCTGGCATCCCTACAGTGTCAGTGTGTGTGTGTGCTCTGCATTGCCTCTTTGTCATGGCCTGAGCATACTGGGCATGCCTCTGTCTGCCTACAGGAACAAACTCAGGGGCCTCCTCCTGTGAGTCCCTTTGTGCCTTTGGGGACCTTGGCAATGGTGGTGGGCTGTGTGACCCTTCCCCATGCTGTTTCTGCTGCAGCTGTTTCCTCAGGATCATATTGTGTAGGATGGCACATTCTATGAACATGTGTGCACATGTGGCTGGACAGAACTGCAAGACTCCACCAGATATGTCATGGCAGTGGAACCATGACTTGAGCATCCCAAACACATGCTCTATAATGATCCTGGTTTGTGCATGTGCCTCATTATGGCATTCTTGTGTGGGTGTGTGTGCATTTCTAATGGATGTCATCATCCATGGCTCCAGTGCATAGCCAGCAACCCCCACCAGATGGCCATTATGGGATGCCACCACTGGCAAATGCCTGGTACAGCTGTGAAGAATGCCAGATGTGGGAGTCATGATAGCTTCCAGGGCTGCCAGCACACACATTCATGATAATGCCCTGGGCATTGGACACTACCTCGCAATTGATGGAGGGGAAGCCCTTGCAGTTTATGTAGACTCTACCCTGTTCACCGGGTAGTGTTTTGATGTGGATGTGCTTGCAGTCTATGGCACCCAGTACCTCTGGGTATTCTGCTACACAGTGGAAGAGGCACATATTGCTGGTCCTCTCTTCACAGGTGTTGGGGAAGTAAATGTGCTCACCAGCATGTGGTAGCATGACATCCAGGAACTGGTAGAGTAGCCTGTATATAGATGCTTGTGAGACCCCCATCATGTCCCCAGTAGGTCTTTGGAAAGTTCCTGTAGCTAGAATTTTACGGCTACACATACCTTGGTATCCACTGGGATGCGTTCCCCTCTGTTGGCTCTGGTTCTAAGTTGAGGCCGGCACAGCTCGGTGAGTTGCTGAAGTATGTCTCTGTCCACCCTGTAGCACTCTACTATCTCCAGATCATGTAGCCCCTGGTAGGTTACGCTGGGTCTGAACACTCTTTTCCTCTTCCTTGGTCTGTGGTGGTTGTTAGCATTATCCTGCTCTCTGCCCTCAGCCTCTAGCACATACTGATGGATCAAAGCAATGGTAGCCCCTAGCATTTTTCCAGTTAAAATTCCCCCACATGTATACACCAGTTGTGCAGAGTTTTGGGAAAAAACAGACCGCAAGGTGTTTCCATACTTTATAGTGTTGTGCTGCAGATGCTGCCTGTATGATTGGCTGACTATGATACATTCCAGCTGCCACCTATATTATTCATGGCTTTGATTTGGCCATTGTGAGTATTAGATGCATTACTGGTAATTTGTGCATGATTGCCTTTATACTGCTGTTGCCCTTTTTTTAATTATATTTTACTTACATCTCCTCCCACTTTCACCTATGCAGCCACCTGCCAGCTGTATTATTATGTGCTTTGCCTGACCTATTGTAAGTTGCAAGAGTCCCATATTAGTGATTTCTACTTCATTTTCCTTTATTGTGCTGTTGCCCTTTATTTATTTATTTTTTTGTTACATCCCCTCCCATTTTCAACTTTCCAGCCACCTGACAGCTGTATTATTCTGTGCTTTACCTGGCCCATTGTGAGTTGCAAGAGTCCCACATTAGTGATTTCTACTTCATAGGTTCATAGGTAAGTACTAGGCTATCTGCCCAAGGGCATTTATAAGCCTAGCCAGAATGTGTTGGCTTTCACCACTCCCTTAGAGTAGTTCCCTGTGCCTCTGTCCAGCAGAGCCATTAGTTCCCTGTGGCTCTGTCCAGCAGAGCCATCGGTTCCCTGTGCCACTGTTCAGCAGAGCCATTAGTTCCCTGCGCCACATTTCTCCTTTATTGTGCTGTTGCCCTTTATATATATTTTTTTTACATCTCCTCCCATTTTTAACTATGCAGCCACCTGCCAGCTGTATTACCGTGTGCTCTACCTGGCCCATTGTGAGTTGCAAGAGTCCCACTTTAGTGATTTCTACTTCATTTATCCTTTATTATTCTTTTGCCCTTCATTTATTTTTTTTTACATCTCCCATTTTCAGCTATACAGCCACCTGCCAGCTATATTATTGAGTGCTTTCAATGGCCCAGTGTGTGTTTCAGTATCCCATATTGCTGTTTGTACTGCATTTCCCTTGTTCTGCTATTTCCTTTTCCTTTTCCTATATCCTTCCTGCTTAAGCCCCGATGTGCCACCTAGACCCATTTAGCTAGGGTAAACAGCAAGAAATGGCCCTCCCCTAGGAGCGAACATGCTCCTCAGTTCATGGAATAAGTGTATACAGCTACAGACACACACCCTCACTTAGCTGTGCTTAGCTAAGCACAAACCCAGCCAATGGGTCTCCAATGTGCTTACAGCAAGCATGGCACACACCCTTTTCATGTTAGTTGCTCCTCTTGTCTACATGGTGATGTTAGAGCACCTACACGGTTAGGTGCAGTGTGACACTTAGAAGAATTTTGTGATTCAATATAAGTCCCCTCATTAACATACCCCACTGCCTTATAGTTACTGCACTACACTAGACCCTTCCCCCTTAGCAACCACTGTTCCCTGCCATTGTTTTGATTCTGCTTGCCATTGACTATAATGGCAAAATGCAGCTTTCACCTAATATGTACTTTTCTCTTTTTTTTTTATTTTCCCCACCATCCCGTTTGCATGGCACTGTCCTATGCTTAAACAGCCGAGATCGGCCAGAAAAAAATCATTTATTTTTATAAAAATTAAACACTTGCCCATGCCAATGGCCATATATTTGGCCATTGGCATGGCCAACCACTTTAATACATGCTTTTATGGGAGCTGTCATGGCTCGGTTTTCTTTTTTTTGCAGAAATGTATTCGGTTAGTAACCAAATACATTTCTGCACCTTACACTGTTCCTGAGACCTGCCTACTTCCTGGATCACTAAATCAGCTCATCTGCATGGTTTTTACCAGCAATTGAGCTGATTAGCATACTGCATGGCTTTCCATGCAGGAAGAGTGTAGGGCCGCTCATGCACATCAAAACGACACATTCATGGATTGCTCGGCAGAACGGCTACACTGTTCCTGCATGGAATTTTTTGTTTGTGAATCTGGGGGAATCAAGTATGCTTAGTGTAGGCTTTACTGAATCTCTTTTCTGCAAAAACTCTCTGACTGTTAGTAGGGAACTGACAGACCTCATACATAATATAGCTTATACAGCTGTTAGGATTTATTTTTCACAAATTATATATAGAAAGGAGAGTTAGGTCACTTTGCACGAAAATATTTTAGGTAAATACCTAAATGAAAAAATGGGCTGTTTTTAAAAATGAAAATATGTAGACCATCCAAGCCTAATTTTGGACACACCTGTTTATACAGGATGGTGTGTACTTGTTAAGACCAGCCAGGAAAGATAATTTTTGCAGCAGGTATATTGCAAGATTTGACAAAAACAAGACAGGGATTTTTGGCAGGTCAAAAATGTAACCAGTTCACAGATAGCAGCATTTGATGCTTTTCTGATGGTTATTAATGCTAGGAGTATTAGTGATAAAGTTTTGTTTTTATTGGAAAATTTAAGTACCCACAAGACTGATGTTGTTATTGTTTGTAAAACATGGTTAAAGAACAATGACTGGGAATCAGGTCTGTCAGGGTATAAATGTTTTTATTCTTATAAACATTCTAACAAAATATTTACCCCACTCCAGCATTGTTGAGAAACTCTCCAAACTAGGCATAAATCCCTACATAACTCACTGGATTGCTGGCTGGCTCACAGAAAAAATCCAAGAATTCAGGATTGGTGAAACCATCTCCATCAAGAGACTGGTCACCAGCAGAGTACCTCAGGACTCCATGCTGGGCACACTCCTGTTTGGCAACTACTTCTTGGAAGTCAAGGCTAATGTTAAAGGCCCCTGGCTCATCAAGTTCACAGAAGACTGTAAATTGCAAGCTATCGTAGATTCCCCCCCAAATACCAACATCTTGCAAGAGGGTCTAACGCAGAAAAATGACTGTTGCCAAAGCCATGGTTTAAAACTCAGTGCAAGAAGTGCATTATAATTCCCTTTGGAAAATTGTCCACCCCAGTTAATTACCCCATTGATAAACATCCTTAATAGTCAACCTGGCAGTTACAGATCTGGAAACATATGTAGACAGCAATCTGGCCTTTGACCATCATGTAATAAAGGTAGTAAGAAAATCTTTCGATGCCCTCCAATTTACTGGTAAGAGTATGGCATCCAGGTCTAAGAAAGTTATGATACTTTGTAAAACAAGTTGTGAAAAACAAAAAAGTGAGTACAAACCATGCTAAACCACCAGTGACAAACACATTAAATCTGCACTTTTATTGTATTGTCCAGTGTGGTTTAGCATGGTTCGTACTCGCTTTTTTGTTTTTCGCAACTTATTCTATGAAGTTTTGTGTTTGGTCCTTAGTTTTATTGAAGTTATAATACCTCCCTAGTCAGCCCTTATCAGACCCATCATTCAATGCAATGCCTTCTTTGCCATGTATCTAACCAGAAGCTTGTAGTATTTGGAATGCTTACAGAGGTTCTTCACCAGGAGAATCCAGGGCATGAATACCTTGTCCTACATAGATCACCTAAAGGCCTTATCTATTTACTCAGTATCCTATAATCTGCTGAGATATAATCTATGCCTGGCTTATAAGGTATCTGCAGATCCAGCCTGATGGATCTTTTGCACATCCATAAAACAAACAGCATTAGAAATACTAGATCCAATGATTTGAATTTCACTTGTGACATAAACAGAACATGCTGGTGAGACAGATATGCAACTCAAAGGATCCCTGTGTTATTGAATAGGCTCACCATTCATGTGAAGCAGAGTTCATCTTTGACCCTATTCAAATGAAACCTTGACCACTGGACGAAATTGCAAATTCACCCCTGGTCCTGCTCCCATGTCTCTGATGGACAGAAGCTGTCAGTAAGTAAAATGTTCATCAATTAAAATCTTTCCACAAATCACATAGCTAACTCCTTATTAACATACCCCTTTCCTAATAGACTCCCAAGGTACTTTGGGACAAATTGGATTATGGTTAAAGACTCCATTTAGAAAGGCCATAGAGGCCGTTATTCTAGTAACAACCTATGAACCTATAAAGAAATCAGGTGGAGGTGATGACAGGGATTACAGATTGTTATGCGATCTATGATTATTACATGTTCAATGATAACACCAATACTGAAGATTGTGTAACTGGGTTAATAAATAAAACACTGGTTCATATAACAGTTGTTGGAGTGTCAGACCAAAGTTAAGCATTGATGACCTAGAAGAATTCATATATTTCTTGCTTGACTTAAATTTAACAGAAACAGACAGAATAATATTGATTCAACAACATTAGTAAGGAAATTATTTAAACATATGGTAAAGAACAACAATTACTTCTGATTATAAAAAAGTACCAGGGAACAGAACATACTAGACATTGCGTTCCTAAGGAAATGAGTGTTAACTTAATATCAAATTTTACCTTTTCTGATGTGCAGTGATCATGGAGTTATAAAGGTTAAATTGTTACTAGATAATTCTGCCAAACTGAAATCTTAATCAATGCGCAGAACATTTATAACAAATCATATGGAAGCAAGCAGTCACTATATAAAAGTAATTGGAGTAATGCCTTCAGTGGAAAAACTGCTACAAGAATGTGACATGTTTTGAGAGAGAAATTGTTTGACTGCAAAGAATCAAAGAAATGTTTAACATCAGGATCTAGGCACAGAGCATCATCATGGTATATTTCCATAAGAACAAGATACTTGATTAAGGTGAGAGAAAATATATAAGAACTGGAAAAGAGGTTGAACTATAACTTTGAAAATGTAAATATACAAGCTGGACAGACAAATAAAATATAGTGTGGGAAAAGATAAAAAATTTTAACAAAATGTATATGAAGATATTGAACATAATAGGAAACCATTTTATAGTTTGGTTCATATGTTGTTACTAGGCCAATGACCACTAAGCTACTTACAAGCCTAGCCATCATATAGGCATCTATATGAAGGGGGCATGTTAGTAGGGAGGAAGCCAAGGGATATTTTTTGGAGGGGTGTTAATTGGATAATACCTTTCTTATTGATGGCCTATGCTCCTAGGCAGCACAGGGTAAATTTATGATTTCCCACTCAATTACCAAGGTTTTGTTTGAAAAGGATCAGGGATGAACTGTGTTTCATATGGAGGGGAACATATTCCATGGTGGGGGGTGGTGCTTTAAGACACATATCTGTCTCTCTAGCATGGTCTGTTTATGTCTTAAGCAAAGTTCAGATTCCTGGATCTAGTCTTTGTGCAACAGATTTGTCAGCACTAGATCTGAGGAAACCCTATAAGACAGGTAAAGATTACCTCTCATTAGCCTGTAGGAGACTGAATAAAGAGACAGGGCCTTTAGGTGACCAATGTAGGACAGGATATTCATGGCCTGAATGCTGCTGGTGAATAACCTTTGTGGGCATTCCAACTGTTGCCATGTGTCTGGTGGGGTGCATGTCAAATGGGACATGTTACTCAATGATAGGTCTGATAAGGGCCACATAGAGTGGTACTGTAACTTCCAAGAACCTGGGTGCCATACTCTTACCTGTAAGTTGGCGGGCATAGAAAGATTTTCTTACTATGTTAGCTACATGTTGGTCAAAGGCCAGATTGCTGTGTACATATGTTCCCAGATTGTACTACTATTTCAACTCTTAGGGGTGTTTTATTGATATAGTAAATAACTTGAGTTGACAATTTCCCAAAGGGCATAATAATGCATTTTTTGGCATTGATTTTTAGGCCATGGCTTTGGCACAAGTCATTTGTTTTTGTTAAATTCTCTTGCAAAATGTTGGTGTCTTGGTGGAATCTATAATAGCTCCCAATTTGCAGTTATCTGTGAATTTCTTGAGCCAGAGGCCTAGAACATTAGCCTTGACAGCCAAGAAGTAGATGCCAAACAGGAGTAGGACCAGCATGGAGCTCTGGGGGGGGGGGGGGTACTCTGCTAGTGACCAGTCACTTGTTGAACATCGTCTCACTGATCCTGACTTCTTGGGTTCTGTCCTTGGGGTAGCCAGCAATCCATTGATTTATGCTTATATGAGAGAGCTTGTCAACAATATCTGAATGGTATATTGTATTGAATGCGTTGGCCAGGTCAAGATATGCAGTATGTACTGTTTTCATCTCGTCCATTGCCTTGGTGATCCTTTCAAAGAAGTCTACCAGGTTAAGTAGGCATGACCTTCCCTTATCGAAGCTAAATTGGGATGGGTCCAGTGTCTACAGCTTGCCAATGTCCTTGTTTATAAGTCTCATGATAATTTGTTCTATGGCTTTGCATGACTTGTTAGACTAATAGGTCTTTAGTTGGGTCTATATTAAAAGACCAAATGTTCAAAACCGTGAATACAACCATGACACGTAAACGCCGAACAGCTGAAACAGCAAAACACATAAACATTGAAATACAGAACGCCGAACATATTTCCTTGGCCAGCAGGGTGATCCTGGGAAAGAGGAAATATATCCTTTTCCCCACTGTAGTACGATCTCGGAGTTGGTATATATAAGTAGGGGGGGTGTGGGGGGTGCAAGGGGGATTACCCCTCTGCAAAAGTGTGTTTATTGAGGTTTGTTTAAGTAAGTTTTACTTACCTGTATGGTGCTGTTGTTTGCAGAAATGTGTTCAGTGTTCCGTATTTCGATGTTTACGTGTTTCACTGTTTCAGCTGTTCATCGTTTACGTGTCACGGTTGTCGTATTTGCAGTTTTGAATGCTCGGTATTTTAATATAGACCCCCTTTAGTTCCCTGGGTTGGTTGGTGGTCTGCCCTTGTGGAGGGAAATGACTGTTGCAGTCCTCCAGTCACTTGGAATTCAGCCTGTTTCGAGGCTGTTGTTGAATAGTGTCTCAAGTGGTTCTGATAGGTCATGTTTTAGACTGCTCAGGAGGCAACCGAGGATATTGTCCAGACCCATATTGGCAATGTTCTTGATTTTAGTGAGTCCTACCAGCACTTGGTCACTGCTAAAGTAGGGGGAAGTTTGTTGAAGGAGTTTCACCTGGTGGAGGGGTGGGTGGGGGCATGACATTTGTGCTGAATTTATCAGCCTGTAGATTTGCTATGTCACTCTGATCAGTGTAGGTGGTACCATTCACCACCAGTCCAGCACAGTGTTGTATGCTACCTTTAAGGTGCTGGACATAGTAAAATAAGGCCTTGCTATTATTCTTAGCCCATGAGACCATCTTGACATAATGGTTGGCCTTGGTGTTCTTAATTTGGTCTGTTAGTTTCTTGTTTAGTTGTATAAAAAGCACTTCTCTTTAAATGAGTTGTTCTTCCTGATTTTGGCCATGATATATCTTCTTTTATTATATACCCTGTTTAGTTGAGGATTCCAACAGTGGGGTTTGATTTTAGTCTTTGTTTTGGGTTTACTTCTGGTAGGTACAGAAGCCTCTATGCAGCCATTCACATTTGTACAGGGACTGTTTATAATTCAGCATAACTAAGTGGTTTCTTGGGATTAGGGGGAGCCTTGATTTTTAGTAAACTGTCACTTAATAGGATGTATTTTGCCTTAGAATAGTTCCTGTTACTGGCATAGCTGAGTTTTCCAGTTTGAGTTTTACTTTAAAGGAGACAGCTTTGTGATCACTAGTGATGATGTGACATGGAGTTTGCTTTGCTCTCTATGTTAGTGAGTACCAGATCCAGTGTGTTTGTTCCTCTGGTTGGGGCACGCATTCTCTGTTCCAGGATGTTTGTGTTAATAAAGTCCTAGAAGAGTTGAGCTTGTGAGTTTGAGGCAGTGTAAGTTTCACAGTCTGCAGAGAGGTAGTTAAAGTCAGCCATAAATAGGATGTTTAGTGGGATGGTGAGTGAGTCTATTAGGTTTAGGTAAGGGTCATGAGATTCTAGGGGTGACCTGTATCTAGTCATGATATGGTGAGGGACCTTATCTATGGTGACTTGCATGTGGGTGAGCTCCATGGTATCATCCTGTTTAACCAACCTGGAGGTATGCTTATTTTTAACGTACATCAAGACACCTTCACCTTTGGCCCCAGTCTGTGTGGAATGCCCTGTAGAACTTCGGGAGTACCTTCTACGGTTTTAAGCCAAGTCTCTAACATGGTATAGATATCTACACTGTCCTGAGTGAGGAGGGCTTGAAGGGTGTGGAGATTTTGTTTAGGCTCCTACCATTGAACAGTAACACCTTAAGGTTGCTTGGAGACTTTTTTTTTCACTATTCTGGTGATACATAACATGCGGTAGGAGTAAAGACATAGAAATTGATAAACTGTGTGTTGATTCTAAAATTTATTCTCAGGCACAACATATCATAGATATATTTCCAAAATCTTATGCAAAGCAGTTTGGCTGCATAAAGAAGGTGATATACTATTCAAGCAGCATCCAGATAACCTCAGATAGTAAAATCAAATTAGATTATATTGAAAAATAACTATGCAAACTGGACTGAAACAAAGCACAGGGAGGAGACAGAATCAATAATCACATGAGGACACTTCACCATAAACTTACAGTTCCATTATATCTGTTACTAACTAGGTAATTTAGATATGGGATGATTCCTTAAGATTGGAAACATGCACTTGGTAAACCTATCTTTAAGAGAAAGGGGAGTAGAACAAACCTAGAGTCATATAAACCATACAGTTACTTTCATGTTGTAGAAAAATAATAAAAAAGGTTATTTTATAGGATCATAGATTCATAGGTAGGTACTAGGCTATCTGCCCAAGGGCATTTATAAGCCTAGCCAGAGTATGTCAGCTTTCGCCGCCCCATTGATAAATTAACTGATCCTCTGTCAAGAAGAGCCAATGAAGTGATCCCAGGGGTGTATTTTCTGTTACCTATCCACTCGTCAAGGTTTCTCTTGAAGAGTGTAAGTGAGGAGCTCTGTCTAATGTAGTTTGGAATTTTGTTCCAAAGTATGGGGAGTCTCTGTGACAGGAATCTATCCCTCCAGCATGTTCTATTTATTGTTATGGCGAGGTTTAGCTCACTAGAGCACGTGGCTCGCAGTGACTTGGATTTTATTAGGTGGAGCATGTCCATCAGTTCTGAGTTGGACATGGCTTTGTAAGTCAGGCAGAGATCACCTCTGAGTAAGCAATATGCCACTGAGTACAGCCAGATGTTTTTTCAGTCGGGCTGCATACAACATATGTTTGAGGCCAGTAATCCTCTTGGTGAGGTACTTTTGTGGTCTTTCCAGCTGTTGGAAGTGTCTTTTGAGGTACATCCCAAATGGGGCATTGTACTCTATGATGGGTCTGATGAGTGATGATTAGAGGGGCACTATGACCTCTTTATTTCTAGATGTGAATCCTTTAGTAATTAGATGGGCCACATAGAAGGATTCCCTAACTACATTGGCAATATGATTGCCAAAGGAGAGATTACTATCTACCTGGGTCCCTAGATCTCTTATTACCTCTTCTGTATTAAGGGGGCTGCCACCTATGTGGTAATTCATGGGTGTTTTGTTTTTCCCAAACGGGATGACTATGCATTTTTTGGCATTTAGCTTGAGGCCATGGCTTTGACACCAGGTGTCCATCTCAGTAAGGTCCTTTTGGAAGATGTCCGTGTCAGCCGGAGAGTCAATTATGGCTCCCAGTTTTCAGTCATCGGCGAACTTGGTTAGCCATAGTCCTCTTGTGTTTGCCTGTACTTCTGAGAAGTATATGCCGAACAGTAGGGTCCCAGGACCGAGCCTTGTGGGACACCACTTGTGAATGGTTTAGAGTCGGACCTGGAGCCCGCTGTTCTTACTGTATGAGTTTTGTCTATAAGCCAGTTGGCAACCAATCTCATGATGTAGGGGTTTATGTTCAGGCTGGTGAGTTTTTCTGTAATACCCAAGTGAGGAATGATGTTGAAAGCCTTAGCGAAGTCAAGGTAGGCTGTGTGAACCACCTTTCCCTCATCTATGGCCTTCGTGACTGTCTCGAAGAAGTAACCAAGTTTAGTAGGCATGATCTGCCCTTAACAAAGCTGAACTGGGCCGGGTCAAGTGTTTGGAGGTTCTCAATGTCTTTGTTAATGAGTTCCATGATGATGCGCTCCATAGCCTTGCAGACCAGGCTAGTCAGGCTTATGGGGTGATAGTTACCAGGGTCAGTTGTGGCCCCTCCTTTGTAGAGAGGAATAACCATTGCTGTGCGCCATTCTATGGGCACATAGCCTGTGGAGAGGCTGAGGTTGAACAGCATGTTTAGGTGGGGGGTTAGTTCATTCTGTAGTTCGTGCAAGACGCAGCCTGGGACACCATCTGGCCCCATTGATGCTGTGTGTTTGGCTTTTGAAAGGGCTGTTTTCACCTGTGTATCTGTGATTTCCGGGACACTACACTTTTCTGGTATTGTTGTGGGCCCTTTTGGGGGTGAGAGGGGGGTGAAGTTTGCACTGAATCTATCTGCCAGGATGTTGGCAATATCAGTAGGTTCAGTATATTCTGTGCTATTTTGCACTAGTTCAGTGCATATCTGTGAGTTGCCACTTAGATTCTTAACATAGCTAAAGAGGGCTTTGTGGTTATCTTTTGAATCCTTGGCTATTTTTCTTTTGAAGTTAGCCTTGGATGATTTTATGAAGGGCCTTAGCTTCTTACTGATACTGATCAGGGATGTCTTTCCTTCTTGGGATTTGCTTTTTTTCTGAACTAGTTTCCTCCTTGTATTGTATAGCCTGTTTATGGCAGGGGTCCACCAAACTGGTTTTCTTCTCTTAGAGGAGTGAGTCTTGGTTTTGCTAGGGATGGCACGATCCATGCATCCTTGTAGGTGCTCACAGAGTGCATTTGTAAAGGTTTCTGCATCTTGGGCAGTCTTATCCTTTAGCATGGGGGCTGGGAAACTTACCACCTCTGTCTTAAGCAAGGTGAAGTTTGCTTTAGAAAAGTTTTTTACTGTGGTTTCCTTAGTTGGGGGTGGTCGTGGGGTGTGGACATCCAGAGTGATTAGTTTATGGTCTGATCTAACCAGTGATGGGTTGACCTCCAGTGTGGAACACCTGTTGCACATGTTGGTGATGACCAGGTCCAATATGTTTTCACCTCTGGTAGGGGAGTTTACCAGCTGATCCAAGGCATTTGAGTTGATGAATTCCAGGAAACTCTGGGCCTGGGAGTTTGTACTCCAGTATTTTTCCCACTTAATGGTAGGGTAATTGAAATCACCCAATATCAGGGTGTTTGGTAGGACCTTCATGTTTTCCAGTGTCTCCAGAAAGGTGGAGTGGTGGTCCTGGGTCAGGGAGGGTGATCTGTAGCAGGCCACAATTTGCATTGCATATTTGCCTGATGTTAGTTGCACATGAATGATCTCAGAGGTATCATGCTGTGCCACTAACTTGGAGGTGTAGGTATCCTTGATGAATATGGATACACCCCCTCCTTTTGTGTTTCGGACCGTGTTCTGTGGCCGAAATGTGTGGTATGAATTGTAGCCTGGTAGTGCTGGGGTGCTCTCTGGAGCCTTGAACCAGGTTTCAGTTACTGCACAGATGTTGATGTTCTCCATACTGAGGAGTGTTTCGAGCGCATGCATTTTGAGATTTAAACTCCTGGCATTGAGTAGCATAACACTCAGTTTTTTTGTTAATTGTGCTGTTTACGGAGGTGGGTTTGACTTTTGAACCTTGCCTAAAAAAGGCACTATGGGGGCAGCAAAAGCCTTGGCCAGTATTCGAAAGCCTAGGGGTGATAGGTGCAAGCCGTCTCTTGTGAAGCAACGTGGCTTGTCGAGCATGTCGTCCCAGACTGACAGACATTGGATCCCCTTTGAATAACACCAGAAGCTTAGCCAATTGTTGAAATTTATCATTTTTTCTTTATACTGTGGTATCATTCTTGGTGAGGGCAGGATGCTACTCAGGGTCAGGGTCATACCAGCCTGGACTACATGATCAGAGAGCTTTTCCATGTCTCTTTTCATGTAGTCCAGGGAGGTACATCTCAGGTCATTCACACCAACAGGAACAATGACAGAATCATATTTGTACTTGTTCTAGAGTGACCTGAGTGCTTGTGTTATGTGGCGGATTCTGGCTCCCGACAGGCTACTAACAGTAATTTTCTGCTTGTCCAACATAGTGAGTGGGACGTCAGTATGCCTGACTATAGAGTCACCTATTACTAGTGTGTTAGGCATGTTATTTTGCCTTAAGGGCTGTGATTGTGCGGCACACTGATTTTGTGTTTTATGTGTTGTCTGGTTTGTGACGGGAGGTGCAGGTTGTTTGGGTGTCTGCTTGGGAGGTCTCTGATGCTTTTGCAGGTTTTTATTTACACCCTCCGAGTATGATTTTGTGTATTTATGTGTATTTTTTGCAAGTGCTGTTTTAGTAGGTCTATGTGTGGCTGGAGGTGTGGTGCAAGTGTTAACCTTCGCATCTTGACTGTCTGTTCTAGTCTTGGGTGAAGACAGCTTAGCCTCCAGTTTGGTTGTATAATTGCATCTCTCACATATGTTAGTGTTTTGTGGTAGGAGGAGAGGGTTGTGTGTGTACATGAGGCAGTTGTAATATTGCCTCAGGATACCCAGATTCACCAGCTGGACTGGAGAGTACACCTGAAATTGCCCTTTGGTCATGCCTGAATAGTAGGGTGAGCTGCTTAGTTGCTTTATTGCTGAGGGGTGAATAAAGAGCCTTGCCCTGCTGGGCAATCAAGTGTCAGGGTATATTAGTGCTTGCTATTAGGTCTGAGCAAGTGCTGGGCTGTAGGATGCTTTTTGAGAGCTTAGGTTGAGAGTTAGACTAGTTTCAAGGGAAAAACCGAAGAGGAGACTTAGTGGAGCCGGGAATAATTTAACCGTAGCTAACTGACACTGCCCGGTGCACAAAACCGTGCAAACGTGGTTTATATAGTAGGGAAATGAAAGAGATAGAAATTAGCCCAAAATGGCCAATAAACTACTAACTTCTGGGCTGGAACCACTCCTCCAGGGACAGACAGGCTGCTCAAAGCTCCCCTCTCTCACAGGTGAACAGAGAAACTTCCTTCTATTCAAGTAAGGTATGGGCAACTCAGAAACTAGTATCACAGCCCTGAATTCAGCACTAGTCTGAAAACTGGATTATACTAGCTTAGAAAGGCGGCAAAGAAGGATTTTTTTTTTTTTGAAAAGATAAGGCAAAAACAGTAAAAAATACACTTAAAACAGCTTTAAACGACTACAAACAATCAGGAAAGGCTATCACACTACAGTTAAACAAATTGTTTAAATGAAAAATGACTTTTTAAAAGTGCAGGCAGTCAAATAAGTACAATATGTGAAAAAAAAAACAAGCTTTTAAATCACAATGCACACTGGAAAATCTGTGTTTAGGCAGAAAACAGTTAACTACAGCAGGACAGTACAGAAAACTGATGCTTAATCACTCCAAAGTCTCTCTTCTAAGCTAGAAGGCTTGTATCAGTTTAAGGCTTTCTAGTGCTACCCAGTAGGTTAGTTACAGGAAAGATGGGAAACAAGCGCAGATGTGGTCCTTTAAACCAGAAAGTTGAAAGAGATGGACAAACTGTCCAAATGGTCAATAAACTACAATTTCTGGGCCAATATCCACTCCTCTCATGGTAGACAGGCTACCTAATGCTTACCACTCCCACTGATAAGATAGAAGGCTTTCCTCCAACACAGAAGGGCTTGGGGGGCTCAGAAGCTTACCAACAGTCCTGGATACAGCAAATCTGTACATGGACTACACTAGTTACAGGAAAGGTGGGGACCAAATGCAAAATGGGCTTTTAAACTAGAAAGTAGAAAGAGATGGAAAAACTGTCCAAACGGCGAATGAATTACAATTTCTGGACCAAAACCCACTCTTCCCATGGTAGATGAGCTACCTAGTGCTTACCACTCCCACTGATAAGCTAGAAGGCTTCCCTCCAACACAGAAAGTCTTGGGGAGCTCAGAAGCTTACCAACAGTCCTGGATACAGCAAGTCTATATCTGGACCTAGACTAGTTACAGGAAAGGCAGGAAACAAGCTTAGATTTTTTTTTTTTATAGAAAAGCAGCTAAAACAGCAGTAAATACAATTCAATTGTGTAGCAACACTATGGCAAATACAGTTCATATAAATGCAATTAAATTAGTAAAAGACTAAACAACAAGTGCAGAAGGCAGTAAATTAGAAGGCTACTAACAAGCAGTAATAAGTGCAGAGTAAGAGCGACTGAACAGATAGCACGCAGAACAGCAACTAAGACAGTTACAGTAAGAACAGCTGAATAAGATATATATATATTTTATTTATTTATTATTTTTTTATACATTATTGTTAGAATTGGCAAGGTTAGGACTTGAAACCATATATCAGTGTATGTATGTTAAAATAGATCTATAACCACCTGTAACATGATTTTCAATAACTATATAATACCAGCTATAAAGGAAAAATTGTACTGTGATGTAATTTATATTAATTTAACTTCAGCATTTGATAGGGTCATACACAGAACGCTGATCAATAATTTAGACAACGAGGTATTGATATACTCTTGATAAGATTGGCAGCTTCATGGCTTACAAATAGTATGTGTCAGGTATTATATTATATTATATTATATTATATTATATTATATTATATTATATTATATTATATTATATTGTATTATATTATATTATATGATATTATATTATATTATATTATAGGTTAATAGGTAAGTACTAGGCTAGCTGCCCTTCAGGGCCATTTAAACCTACACAATTTCTCTCTTTTGTTCAAATTACCCTGTCCAGTTTGATTAGAGACTGGTCTTACCTATCCTGTGGTAGATAATTATATATTACCTCTAATAAGAATAAATGGGATCATGCCATAGATAACTTGAGGGTACCCACATATGGGGTAAAACATTTAGGATCTGTCTCTGTCCATTAGTAGAACAGGGAGAAGTCCTGTGATAAATGTTCTGTTTCCCATCCACAGATCCAAGTTGTGTTTGAATGTGGACAAGGATGAACTTTGTTTCATTTGGATGGGGAGTCTATTGCAGATTAGCAGTATCCTATCTGAGATATACCTATCTCTTGAAAATGTTCTGTTGATCCTGCAGAAGAGAGTTATATCTCTAGACAGAGTTTTTCTAATGCCATTTAACTTGTTAATGCTTGGTAAATTCATCAGTATTGGGTTGGAAGATGCCATGTACGCCAGACACAGGTCACCTCTTAATAGTCTGTAGGATACTGAGTATAACGATAGGGCTTTAATTAGGTCATTGTAAGACATGTTGCTTAGGCCTTGTATCCTTTAGTAGGGTATCTGCTGTTTTTAATTTCTCCAAGTCTTTTGAGTTTCTAAAACCATGATGGGAATGGACCCCATTCCTAAGTCAAAGTACAATTAAAGTTCATGAAATTAGTATTGTTTCACTCTTTGATGTCATCCAAAAGTGCTCTTCGCAGCACCTGCAATGTGCCCAGTAATGACTCCTTCTGCAATTTGTATGATGTTACATGAATTGGTAACATATCTAAATACAATTGTAAATTCTTTTTTATAAGACCCGTTGCTCCTACTACTATTGGAACTGTCTGGGTATCTTTCTTCCACATGGCTCTCATTTCTGCCTGCAGATCCAGGTATTTTATGACTTTGTGTCTCTCTGTATGCAGGACACTGTAGTCACTGGGTTTGGTGATTTCAATGCTCAATGCTACTTTTGTCTTCTTTTCTTGGACCATTATATCCATTTTTCTAGCATCTATCTTTTGAACTGTTGGTATTGGGTGATCCCATGTGATATAAAATTCATCATTTTCTATGATTCTTTGTGGCTCATGTTTCCAGTGTTTTTCAACCATGTCGATACCATAATGTTTGCACAATCTCCAGTGTAACAGTTTCACCACATTATTATGCATTTCAGTATACAGTCAATATCTGTGGGCATTCCAGTTTTTGCATGTGTATGGATAGATGCATGGTAAGGGGCATTATATTCAGAGACAGGCCTAATGAGGACTCTGTAGAGGGGGGGGGGCAATGACATCCATAGATGTAGACACGATCCCTTTGTTTATAAACTATTCACTATAGAAGGACTTTCTTACAGCAATGGACACATGTTGGTCAAAGGTTATGTCACTCTCCACATAAGTTCCCAAATCCAGAACAAGTAGGTCATCTCTCAGGGGCATATTATTAATATGGTAGTTCCCTGGTTGACAAGACTTTCTGATGACTATCATAATACATTTTTTTGCATTTAGTTTCAGTCCATGATTTTAGAACCAGTATTTATTTGGAATAAACCTTCTGCAGGATGGCAAAGTCATTTGGGGATTCAATGACTGCTCCTAACTTACAATCATATGCAAACTTGGTCAGCCAGAACTCTTTCATATTTGCTATTACCCCATGAAATCCCCACCTACAGACATTTAAACAAGGATATCACAGCAGGTCTGGCAGTGGCAGTATGGCTTTGAAAGGTAAGAAGTCTGAAACTACAAATGTTTATGCCAGAACAATCTGACCTGTGGTAGTCTAAAAGATAGGGCATACCACTATGCTATATGGGACCAAAATGTTAAGCAAATATCAGCACAGTCTCTGCAAATGTGTATTGTGTACAGATGTGTCACCCCCCATAGTCCCATAGAAATGCAGTACCATGTTCCTAGCCTTAAGCAGCATCCAGCTGTCAACTAGAGTGATGGCTCAATGCAAACAGAAAGCAATTTTCAGTAACACCCACAGTCAACTTACTGGTACCATCTCAGGGTTGTCCACTGCCACCAGTCTGGGAACATATGATCATCGGAATGCACTGCCTTGCTACGGATGGCCTGCATATGTCACACCTGGCCTACAGGCCTGTGGCAAATGATCATGCCTCACCCACAGTGCCCTGTTAGGGAATGTCATGGGGTCCATAACACTAACATAACTCAGCCTACAAAATGCAAAGAAAGGCCATGCTGCTAACTGCTAGGAGAAAACCTGCCAGTGTCAGAGAGTCAGAAATCTGGACAAAGCCATGAATAATGGGGTGAAAAAGGTCCAGAGAAAAGGACAACTTTGAAATACTGTTATAAAGTTGATAGAATGCTTGCAGTAGCATGGAATGTCTGATGGGTACAAAGTCTGAAACTGCAATGTCAACTGTCAGTAATATCTGACTTTAACCCTGAGTGACTTGCAAAATACTTTTCCTTGAAAACCACACTTGTTAGGGTAACCAACAAGATATATGAGTCATGGATGTGGACATTCTGTGATACTTTGTACAATCGACAGGCAGGGCTAGGAGTCTAAACATGGGAATGCACTCATTGCAGACAGTCCTAACCATGGAAGATGGTAACATGTCTGCACCCACAGAACCCTGACCCATAGCCATGGGGAGTAACACACCCTTCCCTGATCACTCATTCTATGCAACATCCTGACCCCAAAATGTGGCCATCAAAGCAAAATGAGGTGGGCCATACATATATGTGAGACAGACACACACCTCCAGGCTGGTCAAACAGTCTGACACACACACAAGATCCATAAAAATGCAGTCAACCATTGAGAAGACCCCTATGCAAAGTACTGGTAGCTATAGGCAAACATATCTGACCCAGGACCTCCCACCCCACATATCTTATCCCCTACAAATCTATCCAGAGGCTGCCTGTCACCCTCATCCTGTCTGACATATATTATCCAACTGTGGACTGGAAATCAGACCAGGCCAGAACAGAAATGCACAGATTCCACCACTGTAATATATCACCAAGGTGATTGACTATTTCCACAGCACCAGCAGTCAATGGCTTGCAGGCACACCTCTCAACAGGCTGGATTGTGCAAGAATGCATAACATTTGGCCCATAATCCTGGTGTGTGCATTATCCATCCTGTATTCCTCTGGTAAATCACTGTGATGATCTGAGGAGTTATGTCACGAGGTACTGAAACAATACATGACAGTGTCAAATGGCATATATGTCAGATGTCTGCTAAAACAAGCCCTGTAACCCTAGCAACCCATACATTATTGAGAGAAATAGTCACAATCACCGTATGGCCCATTGTCTCCCCATTTTGATAGGCTGTCTCCAAATATCCTGCAGCAACAGGTTGAGAGGTATGGTTGTAGCACAAAACGAACCAGACTGGAGTACAACAATCCCTGGAATGGAGTCCCACATATACTAAAGAAGGTCACACTGGGCATGCTCATACACTTAGAGAAATGTCAGTAGGATCTAGGAATGAACAGGCCTTCCCACCCAGTGCACTTCTCATTGCCCTACTTTAGCAGTCCTGAAGATGTCTGTCACCATAGAGGTCGCTTTTGTCAGTCCTCAGCCCTATAAGCTCTGTGGCATGTGCAATAACTGTGTAACACTATAGTACAAACAACTAGTTAGGTAGGAGTTCTAATTTCAGTCCTGGCAAATGTAAAAGTGTGTGTGTTTACAAGTTACAGGTTTTGAGTGCATTCAAAATTTCCTAATTTAGCAGCCCTGCAGATATCAGTCACCTTAGAATTCCCTTTCATCAGACAGCCTTATAAGTTTTGTGGTGCATGTGATAATTGTATAACATTGAAGTGCAAATAACTAATTAGGTAGGAGTTCTAAGCTCAGTTCTGGTAAATGTAAAAGTTTGTGTGTGTCTGCTCACAAGTAAATGCTTTTGGGTCCATTCAACCCCAATACACTTCCACTTCCCCTTCTTTTGCAAACCTGTAGATCTCAGTCACTTTAGAAGTCCCTTTCATCAGGCCTCAACTCCATAAGCTCTGTGGCACATGTGACAACTGCGTAACCCTATAGTACAAATAACTAGTTAGGTAGGAGTTCTAATGTCAGTCCTGGCCAATATAAATGTGTGTGTGTTTACAAGTTAAAGTTTTGGGTCCATTCAAACCCATTACACTTCCCCTTTCCCTACATTAATAGTCCTGCAGATATCAGTCACCTTAGAAGTCCCTTTTGTCTGGCCTCAGCCACATAAGCTCTGTGGTGCATGTGATAAATGTGTAATACTATAATGCAAATAACTAGTTTAGTACAAGTTCTAATCTAGTCCTCACAAATGTAAAAGTGTTTCTGTGTGTGTGTTTACAAGTTAAAGTTTTGGGTCCATTCAAACCCAGTGCACTTCCCCTTTCCCTACTTTAGCAGTCCTGTAGATATTAGTCACCTTAGAAATCCCTGTTGTCAGGCCTCACCCCCACAAGCTCTGTGGCATGTGCAATAACTGCGTAAAACTATAGTGCAAATAACTAGTTAGGCAGGAGTTCTAATCTCAGTTCTGGTAAGTGCGTAAACATGTAGTTTAGTATTCTGCAGCCCTTCTCACCCAGTGCATCATGCATTACCATACTTTACAAGGGCTGGTGAAGTTCCTCACCTTAGAAGTACCTTTGGACAACCTTCACCCTATAAGATCTGTGGCACATCCAATAAATGTATAGCACTGTAGTAGCAATAAATAGATAGGTAGGAGTTTTTATCTCAGTCTGGGCAAGTGTGTGTGTGTGTGTGTGTGTGTGTGTGTGTGTGTGTGTGTGTGTGTGTGTGTGTGTGTGTGTGTGTGTGTGTGTGTGTGTGTAAACAATATCCTGTCTGTGGGTGGATTTGTAGTGTTTTTGTGAGACCCATACCATTGTGGAGTGGGTTTTACTACATTTTGCTGTTGCACACCCAGTACATGTCCCAGTGTCTACATTACAAGGCCTACAGTTGTCATCCACTGTAGAGGGATCTGTAGACACTCTGCAGCCCTATAAGCATTGTGCCATGTGCAATAACTATGTCACAGCATGGAATAGATAACAAGATACTCTACCCATCTAATCCTTGGATATCACTCCCCACTCAGGAATCATACATAAACACAGTCAGGAAGGCAACCACACCTACATCAGTAGATGGCCTGCAAAACAACTCACAGATAGAACCCACAGTGTGAATGCAGCAGACTCCATGTCAGACTGCTGAACATTCACGAGTGGAGTCTCACAGGTTGTGGACCTGGGTTCCCTCATGTTTGCGATCCACACCTCTGATGACCAGCCCAATACAAAGGTGCCCCAGCTGACAATATTTGCAGATGATTACAAGGTGGGTGCTATTATTACTCCCCTCACATGAGGTTGACATCCTTCACAAAGGCCTCTCTGAGACCTATGACTCTTGTCAGAGCCCTGGACATAAGTTCAATGCCAATTGATGTGTCACCATCCCCTTTGGGTACGACATAGTTCCCATAAAGTAATATATTGATGGTAGTCCACTGAACACTGATGTTGATATCATGGAACTGGGAACACAGGTTGTTAGCGAGCTGTATGGTGACCACCACAATGCCACTGTCTTCTGAACGCCCTTCCATGTGTCACTTCTTCTGATTCAGGGTGTTGAATCTAGGAAGTAAAAGGACAGTGTTTCCCTGTATACACCCCTCATAGGCCAATGTGTACTATGGCCCATTTGCCATGTACACCACTGGACACCAGCAAATACAGGAGAGGCTGCAAATGTACCTCACAAAGGGGATATTAGGTACTACACACTTGCCCCATATGGACAGACTCCAACAACTGCAATGAATCTCTGTCTCATATTGGGTACTTAGGTGCGATCTCTGTCTGACATACACAGCCATGTCTGACCCAACCCTGTCAGGAATGTTACATCTGAGGACACCGATCTGTCCACACAACATGCCCCAGATACCTCAACTCCATCCTCACAATCAACAGGACATGCTGGAGGGACAGGTTCACAACCCGGAGACTGGCCATGGCATGGAATAGATGACACACACATGTCAAGCTGAGCACATCACTGGCCTTCTTCCAGAGAAATCAGGAGGAGTGGATGGGGAATAGAATACCCACCCTGGGGATCACTCCAATAACTATACTCAGTAGACAGACTGGGGAGTATCATCAGGTGGCATGATGCCAGTGTATCCCCATGGGCTAGCCTTGTAAAGCCTCCATGGCCATTAGCCACGTACACCTATGACTCTTTGAACCCAAGGATCTCAGTACTGTCAAATGTGTGTGTGTGTGCATTAGTGTGTATGAAAGTGTTTGTGAGTGTGTAAACATGTTGGTGAAAGTAGTTGGTGTCCCGTCTCACCCAGTACAGCTACCATTGCCATACCTTAAAAGTGCTGCAGATGTTATTCACTATATAGGTACCTTGGGACACTTCATAACCTATAAGCTCTGTGGTGTGTGTGTGTGTGTGTGTGTGTGTGTGTGTGTGTGTGTGTGTGTGTGTGTGTGTGTGTGTGTGTGTGTGTGTGTGTGGTAACTGCATAACACTATAATACCAATAACCGCATAGCTAGGAGTCCTAATATGAGTCCTGGCAAACGTGTGTGTGTTTTTGTGTGTATATGTGTAGGTTACAGTATTTTGTGGCCTCTCTCACCCACTACATCACCCATTGTCATCATTTGCAAGGCCTGCTGATGTCTCTCACCTTAGAAGTACCTTTGGACAAGTGGCACCCCATAACCTCTATGGCGCGTGCGATAAATGTGTTAACAATGTAGTAACAATAAATAGATAGGTAGGGTTTCTACTCCCAGTCCTGGAAAATGTGTGTCAAAGAAGAGTATCTTGTGTGTGTGTGTATGTGTGTGTGTGTGTGTGTGTGTGTGTGTGTGTGTGTGTGTGTGTGTGTGTGTGTGTGTGTGTGTTTGTGTGTGTGCATGTTTGTGTGCAAATGACATCCATTGGCTGGGCATGGATTCATATTTTATGCCATGGAACACACAGTACACATTCCTAAGTCTATTGCATGAGGTCCACTGTTCACATCAACTGTAGTGGTATCTGTAGACACTCTTCAACCCTATAAGGTATCATCATATACACAGGCTGTTGTGTGGATTTGTCAGAAGCCTAGGCTGGGCCACACAGTTGACATCATGTGTGTGTGTGTTTGGGGGGTGTTCATTAAATGGGCAGTGCAGGGGTGGTGTGTGTGCGTATGTATGTGGACGTGACTTTTCTGATGGTGATGTGTGTGTGTGTTTGTATGCACACAGTCACACCATGTGTGCACCCTACACAGGGGTATTTGGGACAGCTGTGGGCCATACATGGCAGGGTGTACAGTTCACCATCTCTGGCCATGGACATGGGAATTGGGCCTGCCGAGGTTATCACTGGCATCACCAGGACCGAGTCCAGATGCAGTACTACTCCCTGCAGTTGACTGCTGCCTGCTGGATCTGCATCCCTGTTGGGACCAGCCAAGATCACATACCTATGGCCTGCTGCATCGTGACATGGACAGCACACCCCCTTCAGTAGTGCTGGTGGTACTGCCAGCATGGGAATGTGATGGTGCACAGCCACATAGACCCTCAGCTGATCATGGTGCTGCCCTACAGCCACATGGCTGCTGGCCATTGTCTGCCAAATGCTCAAGCACAGATATTGCATGGTCAAGGAGTGCCAAGGCCTCCCCCCACCATCTATCCATGACTTCATTAGGCTCACAGATGGCTGCAGTGAGTTCATATTGCTCTGGACACCAGGGATGTGCTCATCAATGACCCTGCATATATGTCTGGTATTACTTTAATTATGTGCCTGTGCCCCCATGACAGCCTGACACATGCATCTGGTGACTGCTGCTGTGGCCCTTGCAAGAGGGCCATGTCGGGCTGTAAATCTCCTCTGAGCACCCCTGCCCATCTGCCTGTGTGATACCTCGCTAGTACTCTGGCTATGGCTAGTGCCTGCACCCTCACTTGCCATAGTCAACACAGTAGCCTTTTCCATGCCACCACCCACCAACTGTCCATTATCTGTGGCTACTGGTGATGGGGTATATGTGGGCATTGTGACTATGTGCAGAGATGGGGTTGACAATAGTGGTATGCCAACTGATGGAACAGTATCAGCCCCTGACAACCCCACCTGTGCCTCAATATGAGTATCATCATGGTCAGATTCTGCAGAGACACTGACATCAGTATCAGAGCAGGAGGGACTGCAGCCACCATGTCCACCTGTGAGGGAAAAACATCATATGTAAATCACTACTGGCACTATAAGGTTTGCTGGTACACACACACACATACACACACACACACACACACACACACACACACACACACACACACACACACACACACACACACACACACACACACACACACACACACACACACAGACAGGTGAGGTGCCTCAAAGGCATTACACAGACCCTCACATTAGCTGACTGGGGACATTTACGACACACAGTCAGACAATAACATACACACTCTGGATGGACACTCAGTATCATGCAGTGCAGCCATTTCCAATTACCGTTACTACTAATATACACCTTTGGGATATGTGAGTGGTATTAGTAGGTGATGGCCCTTGACCTGGCAAATACTGCACCCATGTAAATTATTGCTATTCAGCTGTATAGCACTTTGGCAACTCCTACAGAACATACCCCCAACTGTACAGGGTTTTGCTGAATGTATATATGTGTGGCGCATATGTTTGGTCTGATCCTCATTACTCCTGTATTTGTCTGATACACTACTGTCTTGGCCTGTGGATTGGTACTACTAAAACATGTCCTAATTGGAGGTGCAGACTGCATAACCTGCAGTACATGTATTTTAAAATAAAGCCAGTTACTCAAACAACTTCCCAAGCTTACAGTAGATATAGTAAGTGTACACACACCTTTTAACATGCCAGGTTTTTGTAATATATCACATGAGAACTCAGAAATCAGGACATAACATTGCCATCACTTCATATGACATATGACCTGTGCAATCCAAATGAAGAACATACACATCCATTACAGGTAACATCTGATAACTGAAATAGGTACAATAGGCCGTTAAAGCAACTTCTGATTAAATCACAGCATGCAGTCCTTTTGGGAAGGTGTCTATCAGCATGACACATTTTGGCTTGCCAATGTTTGCACACTCTCCCTTGCAAAACACCTCCAACTATGTCATATTGCAAGGGCATCCCCTGTGCACTGCCGTCTTTAGGTTGCCTTGCATATATCCTGTTGGACGTAGGTGTGGGCTCTAACTCAGCCAGTGCAAAGCATTGCATGTGTTCTGGTGAAGCCATCCTTTTGTTGATATGGATGTATGGTTTGGGCCATTGTTGTGTGGAAAGGTAGACTTCCTCACCATCCACAGCTATGTGGCAGACACTAGAACGTTTTGCAGCCACAAGGGACCAGTGTTTGGAACTGCTCATAATCCCCTCTAACTTGACTGCAGCCCCAGTTCCACCTTGTGAACAGCAACCCTAAAGCAGGACACTTCCATCCCCATGCTTCACCATGGGGGTGGTGTTGTTGTGGTGATGTGCAGTGATGATATTGTACCTAACACCCCTGTTAGAATTGTGGCCAATAAGTACAACTGTGGTCCCATATTTCCATAACACATTTTACCACTTGCTTTTTGGAGACCTAATGTATTGTTTTCAGACTTTCGCCAGGCCTGGATATTGTTTGGTGTGAGGAACTTCTGCCATCTTCCAACCCTACCCTATAGGCAGGACATAGGGAGACCATGGAAGGTTGTTGTGACATGTAGTACACACCCAGTAATTGCTGGAGATTCCTGCAGCTCCTTCACTGCTGCTGTAAGACTCCTGGAAGCCTCCCTGGCCAGTTTTGGTTTTGTATTCTCACAGACTTTGGTGGGATGTCCATTCCATTGCAATGTCACTGTAGCCCCATATTTTCACCACCTTTTGATGACTGTCTGCACTGTGTTCCATGGTATGTGCAATGCTGTGGAAATGTCTGAGTACCCTTCTCCAGGCTGATACATCTCAAACATGTGGTCCCTTAGCAGCTTCCTTATCTCTATGTGGACCATGGCTGTTGCTGTAACAGGCAACTGGGTATATGTTAGGATAATCCTGGTAGGAGAGCTAACTGTTAGTTGCTGTTAATCAAAGAGTCTTTGTAATTGATGGCTGTTATGCACCCAATAAGATGTACTGCTGTAGTTATTTTGAAAGCTGTCTCAACACAGTACTAGCTTCAGCTTGTGCACACATATGCATCTAAATTGTTGTACTGTTGTTATGTGTCATTATTGTTCCTCTAACAGATTTGTTTGCTTTACAATTGAATTGTACAGGTTATAGGTCACATGAAAGGTTGGCAGTATTCTGAACTTGTCTATTGTGCTCTCATTTTTGTATATCACACATACCTGGTATTCTAATAGGTGTGTACACCATTTATATGCACTGTATATCACTGATTTCTGCAATATGACCCCAGTTTTGTGCCTTTGTCCCCTCATTTTATCTGTCTTTTTCCAGGGGTCCTGCAATGGCAGGTTGTGAGGTATGCTACATATATGTGACATCTCCAGCAAATAGGCCCCTGTCATGACCACCATGGTGCAATGCAGTAAACACCACCACAGATGAACATGCAGATATTGCCAAATCGTTGGGTGTAACAGTTGTGTGCATGGTCACATGCATTAACTTTAGCATACCTAAGGTACTGGTGAGCCACAACAGGGAAACCCCATACTTACTGGGTTCAGGCTGCTGTCCCATGTGCAGACCAGAGGGACCTATGTAGTTGTGAGGGAGCAGTATTGTCAGCAGATTCACATTAGGCATTGGTACAAGATGAATGGTACATTTCTGCATAGGTACAGTACATACTATGATATTACACAATTTGCTGTCCTTCACCATAGATGTGCACTTGCGTGCATTACTACACCCACCCAGTAATCCATTTTGCACTGACATATGCATCTAGAGACTCTGTAGAAGACAGTTTAAATGCTACCTCATTAAATTGATCTGCACTTTGGCCTTACCTGGATGCTTGTCACCTGTTGCCTGGGTGCCACCCACCTACACAACTGCTGCTTCCCATCTTTGAGTTTGTGTGGGGGCTATCCCAAGGTTGGCAAGGAGCTCTGTCATCATAATTGGGGCCTGTGCAGCTGGCCCCCAATGGTAGCAGTACAGTCCCTCTCTACAGCAGCAACCCTTTACCGGGCATGATGTATCAGGTCAGTAGCTCTATGCCTGACTTGATTGTATGTGCAGCCATGGTGGCCCAACATGTTCACTCTGTGGATAATCTCATCCGTCAGGGCAGTCCGCTCCTGCAGATTTTGCTGGCTATGGCCAGAAAGGATGGCATAGTTTAAGATTACAACTTCTGTGATGGCTGCTGTCTATGCATTGGTGTAAGGCATTTGCCGCTGCATGGCACCTGGAAGACATACACAGGGAAACACATCACAGGACCTCGGACATCGCCAAGAGTTCTTTACAGAGCCAGCACATGCATATAGAATATCATTAGCCACCACTTACAAACACATCATAACCCATGTACCTGGCAGCACTGTAGGAACATGCATTGTACTCCTGGTCCTGATGTGTCATGTTCCCCCCAATGAGGGCCAGTACATTGCATAAACCACCATTCATCATCCACGTTTGTATAGAGGGATAACAGTGGCAATGTTCCTTGCAGGTGGGATGGCAATGGTGCTCAGGCTTTGCTTGCATACAGTGTGTAATGGAGCTGGAAGCATATGCCTGGGTTCATGTAGGATGCAGACAGGAATGTTATCAGTCCCCAAGGGGACTTGCTTTTGATAACTTTGATTAGGCAGTTTGCACCTGATCCATAATGATGAGGGGAGGGGTGTGTGTGTTGTGCATATCCACCTATACTGATGGTGATCCAGGGTGGTGATGTTTGCCCTAAACCTGTCCGCAGCAGGTTGGCTGTAGCTATGGTGTGTGGGTATGTGCTGTGATTGACCACCACTACAGGGTGGGTTGGGTTGGTGCCTCTGAGACTGCAGACATATGTGAAGATGGCCTTGTGATTGCCCTTAGTGGATGCATCCAATTTGTACTCATAGTTAGCCTTACAGTAATTCACCTGTGACCTATTATGCTCATTCAGACAAAGGTTGACATGCTGCCCAGTTGGTGCCTGGTCCTACTTTGACCTGCACAACCAATATAGCATCACATTATGTGCTTTGTGCATTGCTGTCCAGCAAAGGGGTTTTCTCTACTTTGGTGGAGACAGGTTTTACAAGTATACAAGTAAGGTTTTGCTGAGGCCATACAGCTATGTGAATAGTCATATATCTGTTTGTAGTAGGCATGGGCACAGGGTCAGAACACAGCTGGCCACCTCTACAATTTCAATGTGATACTCATGCTTATTATACTACCCATGTCTGTCTCAGGGCAATGACACCACCAGTAACTGTAGAGGTGTAACTCTGCTGGATGCACAGAAACTAAGGTTACACACATGTACAACATGTACAGCTTATTTACCTGACATTTTGTATCCCATGTCAGTTGTTATGAGCCAGCCTGTTACACCTACCCATACATCCATATGCACAGGTAATACCTGCTATACATTTCTATACTATGTCAGTATAGCACATTGTAATGACAGTCTTGCTGCTCAATCAGTTATGTTAACTTGTTAGGGCAGGACATCTGTAGGACAATGCATATACATGGTGGAATATGGGCCACAATTAGTGACATTAGCCTTTGCATTCACAGACATACCCTAGAGGATGTCTGATGCTTATATGGCAGGCAGAGAGGTGAAAGGCTAGGTGTGTGGTAGTGAGGGTAGGAACTGTTAATGTTGTGAGTATGACTGGTATGGGGACAGAGCTAGCTGATATGATGGACAGAGGAACGGTGGATATATTGTGTGTACCAGAGACCAGATAGAAGTGGTGTACAGCTGGGTGTATTGGATTCGGGTACAAATAGTTATATCATGGTATGTATGGGAGGGGAAATAGTGTAGGGGTTAACCTGAAGGAACATTATGCTAAGAGTGTTTGTGGAGGTGATAAGAGTGTCGTTTAGAGTGATGTTCAGGAGGCTGGGAACTGATGGTGTAATGTTGACATTTGTTAGTGCATATGCTTCGCTAATTGCATGTGTGATGGATGAGACAGATGTACATTGGTGTGGTTAGATGAAGTGGTGATGTGTGTACCCAAGAGTGAGTGAGTGGTGATTGGAGCAGATTTCAATGGGAATGTTGGTGAAGGGACAGAGGGGATGCAGAAGTGATGTTTAGGTATGATTTTAAGCAAAGGAATGCACAAGGTGAGATGGTGGTGGAGTTTGCAACAGAGATTGGACATGGGTGTGGTGAATGCATAGTATTACAAGACCGAGAGGCATAGGGTGACATACAAGAGTGGAGGAAGATGCACACGGGTGAATTATCTCTTATGCACATGGGCCTGTTTGAAGGAGATTGGTAACTGTAGAGTGGTGACAGGGGAAAATGTAGTTAGGCAGCATGGAAGGTTGGTCTGTGGGACGACGTTAATGATCATGAAGAGGGGGAGGAGTGTGAGGCCTGCACCATGGATCAAATGGTGGATACTGAGAAAGCGTGATTGTGAGGTTGAGTTCAGGGAAGAGTTAAGACAGGCAGTAGGTGGCAGTGAAGAGTTAGTAAATATCTGGATAACTACATCCCAGCTAGTAAGAGAGATGAGTATAATGGGGCTTGATGTGACATCTGCACAGAGGAAGGAGGACAAGGAGACCTGGTGGTGGCATGAGGAAGTACAAGGGAGTATACTGAGAAAGAGGCTGTCCAAGGAGAAGTGGGATTGTCAAACAGATGCAGAAAGTAGACAGGTGTATACGGAGATGGGGTGCATGACAATGAGAGTAGTGGCAAAGGCTGAGTATGGGGCATCTGAAGGGTTGTATGTAAGGTTGGACACCAAGGATGGAGAATAGGACCTGTACCAATTGGCTTGACAGAGGCATGTAGCTAGGAAGGATGTGCATCAGATAAGACTGAGAAAGGATAATGGTGGAACTCCACTCACTAGTGAGGAGAGTGTGTCAAGCAGGTGGAAACAGTACAAAACATGCTAGTTATACACAGCAGTACAATTGCATACAAACTTTAATCTTCGATAGCAGAGAAGTAAGCACTTTCACAACCAGTAACATTTGCTTCATCAGACTATAACAGACAGAAACAGTACTTTGATGGGCTGTTGAATGAAGACAATGAGAATGAGAAGGTTGGATGATGTGGGTATGGTAAATCAGAATGTGCAACAGATTATCAAGGGGGAGGTATGGATAGCTATGAAGAGGTTTAAAAATGGAAAGGCTATTGGTCCAGATGACATATCTGTGGAAGCATGGATGTGTTTAGGATAAATGGCAGTGGTCTTTTTAACCAGATTGTTTACTGTAATCTAGGAAAGTGACAGGATGCGTGAGAAGTGGATGAAATGTGTTTGGGTACTAATTATGAGAATAAGGGCGGTGTGCAGAGCTGTAGTAACTACAGAGGGATAACACTGATCAGTCACAGCATGAGGTTATGGTAAAGGGTGGTGGAAGCTAGGCTAAGAAGGGAGGTGAGGATTACTGATCATCAGCGTGGTTTCATGCCAGGATAGTGCAGTACAGATGTGATATTTGCTGAGAGTGTTGATGGGGAAATACAGAGAAGGTCTGATGTGGCTGCATTGTGTCTTTGTGGAGTTACAGACAGCATATGACAGGATGCCTAGAGAGGAGTTGTGGTATTGTATGAGGTAGTCAGGATTGGTGGAGGAATCCATAAGAATGCTACAGGATATGTAAAAGGCTGGTGTGATAGCAGTGCATTCTGCATTGGGAATGACAGGTGTGTTTAAGGTGGAGGTGGGAGTACATCAGGGATCAGCTATGAGCCCTTTCTTATTTGCAGTGATGATGGAAAGGTTGACAGACATGATCAGACAGGAGTCCCCCTAGACTGTGCTGTTTGCAGATGACATTGTGATCTGTAGTGAGAGTAGAGGACAGGTTGAGGAGACCCTGGAAGGGTGGAGGTATGATCTAGAGGGGGAGGAATGATGGTCAGCAGGACTAAGATGGATTATATGTGTGTGAATGGAAGGGAGGATGCAGGAATGGTGAGGATGCCGGGAGTACAGTTTGCTAAGGTGGATAGGTGTAAGTACTTGGGAACAACAGTTTAGAGTAATGGCGATTGAGTGGGAGAGGTGACGATGTGAGTACAGGCAGGATGTGGATGGTGGGGAAGAGTGTCATGTATGATTTCTGACAGACATGTACCATTAAAAGTGATAGGGTAAGTCTACAAGAGGGTAGTGAGACCAGCTATGTTATATGGGTTGGAGACACTGGCATTGAAAAAAGTGGCAAAAGTCAGAGCAGGATGTAGCAGAGTTACTGATGGTATGATTTACACTGGGTGTGGCCTAGCAGTGTCACAGTTGGTATTGCGCAACACACACTCCAGTAGTGGTCATATGTGAGCCATTCTTTCCTGGGGTGACTCAGGGCCGTGAGCTGTGTTCTATGTCACTGCAGACAGACACATTTTATATGGCCATAGGTTCTGATCAGCAATATATCAGTACAGCATGTGTTGTTGAGACATAATATTGTTTTAAGTCCCTATTTTCCACGTTTACATACCCGCTACTACATTCCATTACAGACTTGATTGTTTGACATAGCTGTGTTATATGTTTTCAGTTCAGTTGGTATACTCCATCAGTCTCAGTGTGTGTGTGTGTGTGTGTGTGTGTGTGTGTGTGTGTGTGTGTGTGTGTGTGTGTGTGTGTGTGTGTGTGTGTGTGTGTCTCTCTCTCTCTCTCTGAGACAGATGTAGGATATACATCTGTTTTGTATAGGCAGCATCTTACCTTTAGTAGGTAATGCTCATGAGCAGCTGATGGCCTGTGCACCACTTGGAGTCCCCCACTTGCTAATTGCATGTGGAACAGCTGTGGTATCATTCCCATACCCAACAGCATGGAAACACACTCCTACAACTGAGTACTTCATGTGGGCATTGCCCCTTTTCCTTGCCTAGGAGGAGTACTTCATGGAGGTGTGTGTGACAA
The DNA here is from genome assembly GCF_019279795.1 of Protopterus annectens. Classification (NCBI taxonomy): domain Eukaryota; kingdom Metazoa; phylum Chordata; order Ceratodontiformes; family Protopteridae; genus Protopterus; species Protopterus annectens. The sequence continues at coordinate 1,240,108,521 of NC_056731.1, read as the reverse complement.
ACAGCATCACAGAGTGTAGTTGGGAATACCTCTTATGACAAATACTGTGGAGATAGCCCAACAAACTGGGGGAGAATGTCCGAGACATAGGGACAGAATGTAAGTATTGCTGTTATGCAGTTGAACTAATGCTAGTTTGACATTGTTTGTGTGGATATGGCTGCTCTGCATGAATTTAAGTCTGATAGTGTATATGGTTGACATAGCTTCCAAATGTAGGGCTATCCACAGACTGGCCAAAGTTTGGACTCATATTTGGTGTGTTACTCACAGATTATTTTGGCCTTGGAAATTCAGTAGCATACTCTGAGGATTGCAGTCAGTAAATGGTAACATCCATGTGTGTTTCTGACTTCATATCCCTCAGGACAGATATGTTACAACAACCCTGTTACACCAGCAACATTCTCAGTTTATGACATCAATATGTCAATATTGTCCAGATGTCATGCTGTAAGAGGTGTATAGGTGTAGTATATCATTATATAGTGACTTAATTCCAGTTATCATCCCAGTGATGCATCAAACTGCCAGACATGTTACGTGTAGAAGGCCTTATATATGAGGATGAAGCCTGGACATTCTTTGGGACTCTACAGTTGAGAGGACTGTATATTTCTGGCAATTGTTGACAAACTGTCAGGATTGTGTAGAATTGTATTGTGAATGTGTTATTTGTGTAGGGGGGGTGTTGAGAGTCCTTTTCCATCTGACTTTGCATGCTGCTCCAGCTTCTGGTGCTCTATCAGTTGTATATGTTTGTAAGGGCAGACTGAGACATGTCCCATACCACAGTCAGGCATCAGACTACACTGTGAATTGGGCCAGTATATACAGGGGTAGTATGTGAGTGGAAAACATGCTGATGATTTTGTTCACACAGTCCATATACTCTACTGTAGCTTAACAGTATGTTACTTTGAATGTGGTGAGATTGGTTCTGGGTATGCACTTTCACACTGTTGTCTGCTGGTCAGTGCTGTTACATCTCTGTAGTGCCTGATATATTTGCAATTACATGTGTATTCCCCCATAGCAAAATTGGGCTTGTGTTGTGTTAATCTGCCTGTAGTTTAAACAGTTCTTTGTGACATGCCTAACAGCTCAGTGTAGTTTCCCTACTGTGATGTTATGTCCTGATATTTATCAGATGTACTGTTGCCTGGCCCCCATACATGTTGCGTATGTCTGACACATCAGTGGGATGATGTGAAGATTTATGTCAGTGAGTAGTGGGGAGTAATTTGGTACTGGAATTGGGCTATTCCAGCCAACATATGTTACAACAGACAGGAGGGTGTTACTGCATCAACTGTGTCACCTTATCTACTCCACTATTTGGGATATGTTCCCAGTTTCATGGCTTTACCCCCCCCCTCCCCGCTCAGGCTTGGTCCAGATTTATTGCACTAAGGGGTTCTGAGCATACCTCTCGACTGGCCAGATTGTTTCAGACTGTCCAGGATTATTGCTCACATGTATGCTCTCTTCCACAGAATCATTATTTTCATTTCTGTGGTAAATCACTGTGATGATGTGAGGATTTCTGTCTGTAAATGGCATACATTTCAGTTTCAGAACTCACATCCTTCTGAACATGTATGCTGACACAAACCCTGTTACTGTAGGAACATTCTACATTTATAACTGCAGTACGTACATTATGTCCCTGTTCTTGGACCATTGTCCTCCCATTTTGACAGCCGTTGTCCAGAATTATTGCACTAAGAGGTCTGGGCAGAACAGTGGCTGATGGAAATGGGGTGATTAAGGCAGTTTTAAGCAGCTGTAAGTAGGTTTGCAGGATGGTAGCCGATGCCAGCACATGGTTAAATGGGAAACTGTTTAACCTGTGTAGGCATCGCTTAGCATCATGCAAACTCGCTTACTGCTGCTTACTGCAGCTTACTCCCACTTACCCCTGTGTTAATTTCTTTAAAAGAAAAGAAAAAAGGAGTAATAGGAAAGTGGTGAAAAAGGGGGCATGCAGAGGGAAAAACAATGTGACAGATATCTAAGGATGTGCAGGATGGGTGCAGGGAAGGTCCATAGCATTCCATTTCTGAAACAGCAACAACTGTGAATTTATACAGAATTTGGAGGTGAATTTGGACACTCAAACCCCTGAGAGAGGGGTGAGGACAACAGTAATGTGTTGTAAAGCCAATTAGACCATATTACATGTGCCCAGTGGACATGTGCAAAATGGACAGCTATGTATGGGACGACATTTTTTTGTGGAAACAGATTGCCTTTTTTTTTTTTTTTAATAAGGTGAGAGTGGGATGTTGTGGAAGGATAGTAGGTATATTTGCAGAGGTAGGTTGGGTAGGAAGACAGAGGAGACAGACAAGACAGCAGACAGGGGCGGTATATGACACATGTGGGGATAAACACTTTGGATGGGGAGGGTAGTTGGGAATCGGATGCCCATGATCCCCCAAATGGATACAGTGGGACTGAGGTCCCCAAACATGGGTAGTCACTACTGCACCTTCACGGCCCAAAAGGTGGCTGTGCTGGGGGCTGAGCAGGAGGGTGAGGCTGACCCACAAGATGCACCACGTGGCCCTCAAACTGGCATAGCATATCTCTGAACTCCCTTTGAAGCTCACTATGCACCAATTCCTGGACCTAATGATGGGTGACAGTGTCCTGTCTGTGCCCACTCCTGGTGGGGATGGGCCCCATCACCTGAGGCAGTTTCACCTGAGGGTGGTGCAGGATCAGTGGATGGGGAGGTCTCGGGTTGGGTCCCAGACATGCTGGGGCCTAGTGCCACGGCCAGTTGAGGTGGGACAGGTGGATCTGCTGGGATTGGCCTTTCCAGATGTGTTATGCTGTTTCAGTTAGTCATGAAAAACACATTCCAGGATTAGTTATAACAGCATGCAGAGGTATTCCCATTAAACTAAAATAACAGATTTGGAACAGTTGCATAGCAAACAGAACACATGCATATATGGAACCACAGTGGGCATTATAACGGTATGTAGGTTACATTGATAGCAACAGGCCACCAATGATAGTATTTGAACAGGGAACATTAATTGTCAAATGTTTAAATATTTGTAGAATAATAAGACACATGTCCCAACAGTATTTTTGATGAAAAACATTCCCGTTGCTTTGTGTTTAGACTATCGGTGCAGATAGACTGGGGAGAGAGAGAGATGTCGATTAACAAATGTAGAGGCTTCAATTGCTCACAACTTTAATGATCATTGCTCTAATCATTACTCTCCAGGTATTACCTCACTTTACATCGATCTATGGCCTTGGGTTGGGTAGGGGTATGTTTGTACACAGTGTATAATTACAGCCTTCTTATAGCTAATTTATACCTTTTCATACCAAGTTTCTGTTAACACTACCTGACTGTTTCTACCCATATTCACATAGTCAGGGTTACATATGTGCACTCATAATGTGTGTGTGTGTGTGCGTGTGTGTGTGTGTGTGTGTGTGTGTGTGTGTGTGTGTGTGTGTGTGTGTGTGTGTGTGTGTGTGTGTGTGTGCACTACTGCCATACTTTGCCTTGATTTCTATCGGTCAACCTGGGTGTAGGCAGCAGTATCCACTAGCTGTGACAGCGTGACACCTGAGGGACATTTCTTGGAGGAGACTACTTGGTGTATGTACTTATCCTGCTGTCATTTAGAGCCTTGGGGTTGGACAGTGGGAGTTGTACACAGTGTATAAGGACATCCTTTTTACAGCTAAGATATACCTTTTCTTACCTGGCAGACCTGTGGAGGAAATTTCTGTTAACACTACCTGGCTGTTTCTACACATATCAAAAAAACAGCCAATTCACAGGACAAAACTTAGCTGTATGAAGCAAACCTCTACAGTAAAATGAGCCAAGCAATGCCAAAAAACTTTAAGGTGTTTATTAAGACAAGACAAAGCTTTCAGTTTAGACAAAACCCTTCTTTTGTGTTTGAAAATTTGAACATACATTCAAATAATTTATATAGTAACACAGCCCATAGTCAACAATTAATTAATCAATCAACCAATTACTATTTAAAAGGTACATCACTTTTTCTAGAAATCCTTTAAACATCATTATAATTGCATAACCATACATAAATAAATATCATATTCTTTAGATCTATCTGCATACATCAAAGAACTGCATAGTTAAAAGTTGTATGTTGTTGTCATTTGGCTTTTCCTGGTTAGGGGTCGCCACAGCGGAACTCCGGTCCACTAATGATTGGCAGTAGATTTTCACAAACACCGAGGTGCCAGCTCGACGTTCAACCTTAAATGAAGGAACACCCACTTATGCATGTCTTTCGAACACCCACCCAACCACAGGGAGGACATGCAGACTCCACACAGAAGGCACTCCCCGCACTCCAGCCAGGAATCGAATGGAAGAACCTCTTGCTGTGCGAATATGTATATATATCTTTTAAAATCTTAAAAAGAACTTTATGTCATATAAACATCTTCTTAAGAATGTCACTCTATATAAAAGAAATGTTTGAAGCCAATAAAGCCACATACTATTTCAAACATATTTGTTTGTATCTTAAAATTGGCTTTAAGGAGACCATCTGATTAAGACCTGGTGGAGCATCGGCATGAGGCCGAGCTATCCACCCATATTCCTTAATCTTTAGTTTATTATTAAAATCTTCTCCTCTTAGGTGTTTTTCCAGTCTCTCTATGATCTGAAATAAAAATCTATGTCCACAACCATATTCATTTATATGTTTAGCTAAAGAATTAGTTTCTATATTTCTCATAATGTCAGAATGATGCTCTATTATTCTCTCCTTCAGCTTTTTCCTGACTTTCCAACATAAAATGCTGGGCATAGAATACATGTGGCTAAATAAACTATATTAGTTGTAACATGTTGCTTAACATGTTGCTGAGATTTTAAATACATAATTCTTTTTTGTAGATGGGTGTATAAAAGATTATTCACATTTATAACTTCACAACAACAGCAATTATAACATGGTAAAGTACCTGTTTTATTCAATATTGATCTGCCTAATATTGTATTCATGTCCTTATAACACAATTTCTGTTCGATACTTTGATAATTCCTATATGCATATCTAGGTGTCATACCAATTAAGGCACATAATTCTGGTAATGATGTTAAAATACACCAGTTATTATTAATAATCTTTTTTATCTCAAAAGTAGCTCTGCTAAAACTAGTTATAAAACGTGCTAGATGTCTGTACGATGTGTCAGGCATATTAGCTGTTTCTACATAAGGTGTATCGAAATAAGGTTTAGTTTTCCCTTCTCTTAAATCGATAACCTGTTTAATTTCTGCATCCATCTCTTAAATTTTATATCCTTGTTTAATAAATTCATATTTAGGTTCAAGCATTTGTTGTTCACAATCTTCAAAAGAAGTATTTAATCTTCTAGTTCTAATAAATTGTGCTTTTGCAATACTTCTAAAAACATGAGGTGCATGCATACTTTTTCGATGGAGAAACTTATTTCTTTCTATGTGTAGGTTTTATATATACACTTGTTTGCATGTCTTTCCCATCAAATTTGATAGTTATATCTAGAAAGTTTATACTAGTTTCTGAACAATTCATAGTGAAGCGTAAAAATTCAGTAGTATGGTTTAAATATTCTACAAATAAATCAAGTTAATTTCTATCACCATGCCATATAAAAAGCAGGTCATCTACACATCATTTATAACAACTGATTTTTTCAGAAATTGCTGAGGTCCCTGATAAATAAATTCAGATTCCCATTTATTAAGTGTTAAGTTTGCATATATGTTGGCAATGGGAGTGCCCATTGCCTCACCAGAAATCTGATGGAATATTTTTCCATTAAAAATAAAATAATTATTATCAAGTACTATTTGTAATAATTCACATAAGGTCGCATTAAATCTTCCAGCTCGTTGATTAATTTCTGACAGTAGTTCTCTAATGGCATCTAAACCATAATTTGTAGGTATGACTGTGAAAAGTGATTGAATTTCTAAAGTTACCATGATAAAGTTGCAACAATCATGTAGATTTTTAAATTGTATGCCAATCAAACAAGCTCTTCAAGAAATCAGCAGTATCTTGTATATAACTCTTGACATTCTGTAAACATTTACTTAATACACTCTGTAAATAAATAGATATCGGTTCAGTTATCAAACCCCTCCCAGAGACAGTAGGTCTCATGGGGAGGGGGGGGGGTTCCAAACTTTTGTGAACTTTAGGTAAGCCATACAAGATAGGTATCTTAGGATATGTTACCATAAAATTCTGAAATAATTTAGCTGATGAAATCACTTTTAAAAATGTGAATATGAGTGATATTAATAAATGCATCACATATAAATACATACATTTTTGATTTACAATTGATGTGATATTAATATAGAATTATTTCAGTATTTTATGGTAATATATCCTAAGATACCTTCTTCTTCTTCTTTCGGCTGCTCCCGTCAGGGGTCGCCACAGCAGATCAACTATTTCCATGTCTTCCTGTCCTCAGCATCTTGCTCTGTCACACCAACCACCTGCATGTCCTCTCTCACCACATCCATAAACCTTATCTTAGGCCTTCCTCTTTTCCTGTTACCTGGCAGCTTCATCCTTAGCATCTTTTTCCCAATATACTCTGCATCCCTCCTCAGCACATGTCCAAACCAACGTAATCTTGCCTCTCTGGCTATGTCTCCAAACATTCCAGCCTGGGCTGACCCTCTAATATACTTATTCCTAATCCTGTCCATCCTTGTCACACCCAGTGCAAATCTTAACATCTTCAACTCTGCCACGTCAAGCTCTGACTCCTGCCTTTTTGTCAATGCCACTGTCTCCAACCCATATAACATAGCTGGTCTCACTACCCTCTTGTAGACCTTTCCTTTCACTCTTACTGGTACTCGTCTGTCACAAATCACTCCTGACACTCTTCTCCACCCACTCCATCCTGCCTGTACTCTCTTCTTCAATCTCTCTTCTACACTCACCATTACTCTGAATTGTTGATCCCAAGTATTTAAACTCATCCACCTTCGCCACCTCTACTCCCTGCATCCTCACCATTCCTCTATCCTCCCTCTCATTCACACACATATATTCTGTCTTAGTCCTGCTGACCTTCATTCCTCTTCTCTCTAGAGCATATCTCCACCTCTCCAGGGTCTCCTCTACCTGTTCCCTGCTCTCACTATAGATCACAATGTCATCTGCAAACATCATAGTCCACGGGGACTCCTGTCTGATCTCGTCTGTCAACCTGTCCATCACCATTACAAATAAGAAAAGGCTCAGAGCTGAACCTTGATGTAATCCCACCTCCACCTTAAATGCATCCATCACTCCCCCTGCAGACCTCACCGCTGTCACTCTACCCTCATACATATCCTGTAGCACTCTTACATACTTCTCTGACACTCCCGACTTCCTCATACAATACCACAACTCCTCTCTAGGCACCCTGTCATATGCTTTCTCTAAATCCATAAAAACACAATGCAACTCCTTCTGACATTCTCTGTACTTCTCCATCAACACTCTCAAAGCAAACATCGCATCTGTAGTGCCCTTTCCTGGCATGAAACCATACTGCTGATCACTAATCATCACCTCCCTTCTTAACCTAGCTTCCACTACTCTTTCCCATAACTTCATTTTGTGACTGATTAATTTAATCCCTCTGTAGTTACTACAGCTCTGCACATCACCCTTATGCTTAAAAATCGGTACCAAAACACTTTTTCTCCATTCCTCAGGTATCGTCTTACTTTCCAAGATTTCATTAAACAATCTAGTTAAAAACTCCACTGCCATTTCACCTAAACACCTCCATGCTTCCACAGGTATGTCATCTGGACCAACATCCTAATCAATATCCCTTATAATATTATAATATTGTAATATAATATTATTATAGGACCAATATCCTAAGATACCTATCAATTATTAATCAGTTGTTATAAATGATTTGTAGACGACCTGTTTTTTATATGGCATGGTGATAGAAATGAACTTGATTTATTTGTAGAATATTTAAACCATACTACTGAATATTTACACTTCACTATGAATTGTTCAGAAACTAGTATAAACTTTCTAGATGTAACTATCAAATTTGATGGGAAAGATATGCAGACAACTGTACATAAGAAACCTACACATAAAAATAAGTTTCTCCATTGAAAATGTATGCATGCACCTCATGTTTTTTGAAGTATTACAAAAGCACAATTTATTAGAACTAGCAGATTAAATGCTTCTTTTGCTGATTGTGAACAACAAATGCTTGAACTTAAATATGAATTTATTAAAAGAGGATATAAAATTGAAGAGATGGATGCAGAAATTAAACATATTATTGATTTAAGAGAAGAGAAAACTAAACCTTATTTCGATACACCTTATGTAGAAATAGCTAATATGCCTGACACATCGAATTCACAGCTAGTACGTTTTATAACTAGTTTTAGTAGGGCTACTTTTGAGATAAAAAAGATTATTAATAATAACTGGTGTATTTTAACATCATTACCAGAATTATGTGCCTTAATTGGTATGACACCTAGATATGCATATAGGAATTGTCAAAGTATCAAACAGAAATTGTGTTATAAGGACGTGAATACAATATTAGGCAGACCGATATTGAATAAAACATGCACTTTACCATATTATAATTGCTGTTGTTGTGAAGTTATAAATGTGAATAATATTTTTATACACCCATCTACAAAAAATAATTGTGTATTTAAGACCTCAGCAACATCTGTTACAACTTATATAGTTTATTTAGCCAGATGTAATCTATGTCCAGCATTTTATGTTGGAAAGTCAGTAAGAAAGCTCATGGAGAGAATAATAGAGCATCATTCTGACATTAGGAGAAATATAGAAACTAATTCTTTAGCTAAACATGTAAATGAATATGGTTGTGGACATAGATTTCTATTTCAAGTCATAGAGAGACTGGAAACAGACCTAAGAGGAGGAGATTTTAATAATAAACTAGAAATTAAAGAATATGAGTGGGTAACATGGCTTCATGCAGATGCTCCACCAGGTCTTAATCAGATGGTCTCCTTAAAGCCAATATTAAGATACAAACAAATATATTTGAAATAATATGTGGTTTTATTGGCCTATAACATTTATTTTATATAGAGTGACAGTCTTAAGAAGATGTTTAAATGACATAAAGTTCTTTTTAAGATTTTAAAAGATATATAATATACCTCTTTTAACTATGCAGTTCTTTGATGTATGCAAATACATCTAAAGAATATGGTATTTATTTATGCATGGTTATGCAATTATAATGATGTTTAAAGGATTTCTAGAAAAAGTGATGTACCTTTTAAATAGTAATTGGTTGATTGCTTAATTTATTGTTGACTATGGGCTGTGTTACTATATAAATATGGTGAATGTATGTTCAAATTTTCAAACACAGAAGAAGAGTTTTGTCTAAACTGAAAGCTTTGTCTTGTATTTATAAATACCTTAAAGTTTTTTGGTGTTTCTACACATATTCACATATTCCTGTGTGAAATTATGCATACAGCTTACTACCACTCCCGAGATTCAAACCGTGTCTGTTTGTGCATAAAATACAACAAAGTTTGTGTTTCATCAGAACGAGCTATTAAGAAACTGCTATTTCTTGTTTGACTGTTTTCTGCCTAATACTCTTTTGATTGTATAATCTGACCTTGTAATTCTGACATTCATGCATGGCAGATAGATCTTACACTGTGTATTCATACTTTGACATAGCACAGTCTGGAAAACACTGGTTAACACAACATTATTATTCAGATATCAGATCTTGGTGCATGGAACATTTCATATAGTTAATCTCCTGTTTTACAACTCCATAATCTTTGTTAGATTAGCGCTGATTATTTAATGCTTTCAGAGCTATAGTTGCTGTGCAGAAACTGTACACCTTTTGATTCATACCACCACATACCAAAGTAAACACAACCAGTCAGGGTTTTGACTTTTATTGACAGGTACTGACACCTTTATTGATATATACCCTGTACATCACTACTACTCTGCTAATGTCTCATTTATTCAGTACAAGCTATACCCATTTTTAAATACTGACAGGTGTCATTCTACTCCTTTCTATTTGCCCTGAATGCTACAAGCTAGATATGTACTCACCAGCTTCGAGACACAGCCTTAGCAGCCTGCTGGCATGGGCATCCATGTTTGCACCCCTCTCATCTGTAGCTGTACAGGAAATAGAGAAACATTTATGCATACCTATCCATCACATACACAGGCTGGATTTTGGAAAACACTTATTGATGCTGATACTTACACACAGCTGGGACATTCCCTGTCCATGCATCTTGAACCCACCTGTCCAAGAGCTCCCTCTTCCTATGCTTCAAGTCGGCAGAGTGGTGCTGGACCTGCTCACCAGTCCAAGGGATGCCAGTGGCACTGGTGAGATCACGTGTGAGATGGTCCCAGGCCTCTGCTTAGTATTGGGAGCTCTGGAGCTGGTCCTGCAGCAGTCTCACTTCATGGTCTTGTACTAGGAGTCTATCCATTACCCTGGACTTCTGAATGCCCCAGCACTGCACCTGAAAGTGCACACCTTCACCAACACCAGTCATAGTGCCTGCAGTGATCATCTACAACTGGTTATGGTTGTAGTCCCACCTGTGGGGTTTAAATAGGGTGAAATTCCCATCCTTGCCCTGATTGGTCGGGTTTGAATATGCTGAGCTTAACTAAGTGACAAGCAAACCCAATTAGCACAGATATGCATTTCTTAAAGGGGTAGATGCTAAGCACTGCTTACCAGTACACAAATCCACTCAGCTACACTAATTATTGCTAAGCATACAAATTTAAGCAATGCTTACTTCAGCTAAGCATAGCTGAGCACAATTTAATGTTGTTCAACTTCATTTTGTGGACTATCAAGATTGTGGGCTTGATTCCTTCTTAATGACATCTTATGATATGTATGTTTCGCTTCCATAACATCCCCCTATGTGCTTTCATTACATTATATTCTTTTTTGGCTATACTGTATGAGACACTTGTGTTTATATGGGGTTTTCACATCTGTATTACACTGACACTTCAAAAGGCAGGAGTGTGAGCAGATGTCATGGTTAGATGAAGCAAGAAATTGTGACTTGGATGGATAGGATTGATTAGGATAGGATGGATTATTAATCGGTATATGGTCAGTTTGCGTTTGTTGGAAGACAAAGAGAGAAGAGAGTTTGGACATGTTGGACATTGGGTGATGAGGGATGGAGGGAAAAGATGAAAAAAGATGCTAAGATGAGGATGGCAGAGAAGGAGAAGAAGAGGAAGGAGGAATAGGGTAGGGACGTGGTGAGAGAGGAGATGAGAGGCAGGTGGGTGTGACAGAGCAGCAAGAAGATAGGAAGAAATGGAAAGAGATGATCCGCTGTGGCGACCCCTAACGGGAAAAGCCGAAAGAGAATGATGATGATGATGATTACACTGACACTTCACATTTGGACCTGCTACACTACCCTGGTGAATAAATATATATTGTTCATGACCTAGTTATAAAAAATATACATTTAGTGCTGTTTTCACATATAAAGAAGAATGGACTGCATTAGGGCTCAAACCATGAATAACTGCATGTTAATCAAGCACTCTAACCACTGCACTATTTCACTTTGACTATTTTGGCTGTATGTTCCTATTTAGCATCTTCCAATGTTTCAGCTATGCTATACACAGCTGCAGGACAAGCACACCTGCTCAGCTACACTTAAACTTTATTGGGCATAGAAAAAAAAATAAAATAAACATGTTTTATTTTTATTTACTTTAGGGGTATGCACATTGCTTGCTACCTCTTAGGCAGGACATCTGGACAACTACATCATACAAGGGATATTATTTTACATGTTCCTCTCAGGAACATGCATACTTACTTATTTGATATGCCAGCATGTACACTGGCATATCATTGTGGATATTATTTGTGCTGGACCATTGGGGGCTGTGTTTCTGTCTGTATTCTAATCATACCTCTCAACCTCTTAGAGCAGAAAATCTGTACAAAGCCTAACATAATGGGGGGAAAATAGGGACATATTTTAAATATTACTCTTGCAAACTTAGTTGACAGAATAATAGGTTTTGCATTAGCATGGATTTTCTGAACAATGTGGAGTCTTAAACTCAAATGTTAGGAGGAAGACAACAAAACTATGAGGTAAAAATCTGGACAGTTGAGAGGTATGAATGTATTTTGTCTGCAGGCACTGTTTTGTGGTGATAACAGTGTCCACAGACTCTGTTAGTTGCTTTAGAATTTCCATATGGCAATTCTAGAGTGCAGGTGGCATGAGTACTGTACTGGCGATGCTCAGACATGCCCGTTCATTCATGGATTGTGCACATGTAGGTTATACAGCAGTGTGTCTTCATGAATATGCAAGGTGTGCTGCTGTGCTGCACTGGCACGATCTACTCCGTGCAGGAATATCACTATTCCTTCATGGAGTTTAATGAATCCCAGGGCCTAAGTTAACAAATAGTAGAGAAATCGATAGACCAAAACCGGTTAAGTCTAATTTTCTTTACTAGCTGGGCATATACAAAGCAACTGACTATTTCAACAATTTATTTTAATCTATACTCAACAGAATGACTGGTGGAACTGGGCCAATGTCAACATGCTCCAAGCGATTGACTATTTCAACAATGTATTTTTATCTATTCTCAATAGAATGACTGGTAGAACTGGACCAATGCCAAAATGTTCCCCTGAATCCAAAATAAATAAGCACCCTTATGAAACAAAATGGTAATTAAGTTTGAAATGGTATCTTGACTCCATAGTTTTGAGTTCAAAAGACTTATAAAAAGAACTCAGCATAAAAATGTTAGTAATGCCATAACCACTAGTTAGAAAAGTTAATGCCATCAACAATGATGAATACAAGTCAGATCATGTCAACAACTCTGGAAAAATAATTCTAAGGAGCTAAATCCAGGAAAAATGTAACACCCATTCTCCTAAACTATAATAGCCACTGTAATAATCAATAGCTTATTTAATCAAAGAGTACTTTACAAATGCCATTGCTAAAATTGATAACTTCTTGCAATACTTCTTTACAAAGGTTTCATCCACCCTAACTATACTACTGATCAAATCATAATTTTATTAATCAATTATTTCCTGACCTCATCTCACATTATACTAGCATAGGGATATCCCTTCCATAGTTAATATAGCCAATCCTCACAACCCTTTAAATTTAATACTACTTCTTACCTATCTGCACATCTGTCTCCAAAATAAAAACAATCTTTGCAATCATCCACTCAGTCCAGCAGTCCTAACATCTCACACTATCAACTACTCCAGCTTAAAATATGTTTCATCTAATACCACTAATTTTCTTCCTCAAACATCTCTTTACCGTAAACAGACCCTCATCTTTGACAAACAATATCCCACATAGTTTACACAATCGCACAATCTCAAACACCTATTACACTTTTAATCCATTTCCCCACACCTCTTCATGTAACTTTCAACCAGTTCCACATCAATCAACACATAAATCCTAATATTAAATCTCCTTTTCCTCCATCTGCTTTGCAGCTCTAAAAAAACTCCATCCTCTATTTCCTTTCTCATCAGTGCAACATTTCAAGCAGCTCTAAGAAGTGGTGATGTTCACTCTAATCCTGGCCTAATTCTAACACCCAAACAAACTCACATGCTATTCAATTCCCTTCTAACAAACTCACTGCCAACACACCAAATATAATATCACATAATCTTTAGATCTATAATGTAAACATTCATAGCATATGTAAAGAAATATCCCTTCTTCACACATGGATTGCCGAGCACATTTCAGATATGCTAATCCTAACAGAAACTTGGCTTAAACCCTCAATCCTAAATGAAGAAATATTACCTCTCATTTACAGCATGTTAAGACTTGATAGTCTCTCTAAAAGAGCAGGAGGTATTGCTTTACTATACTCAGATAATATCAGAATTAACCTTTTCTCCAAACCAGTCATACAGTTTCATAATTCTGAGATCTTTACATCTCTACTGCACACGAAAGACCAAAACATATCCATAATAAGCCTCTACATCACACTTATTAATAGAAGTAGCATTCCCATAGTAGAAGACATACTCTCCTGGTCCTCTATTAACATAACCTCATCCTTGATGATGCAAACACTAATTGGATCTGCTGTAACTCTCATTCATCTTCCAACAATCACTCATCCTATTACACTCTCTGCCAGCTTATCACATACACACAACTTATTACTGCCTTAGCTACATATAACAAACCCATAGACTCCTAGACCAGTAACACAAGAAAAAATTAAACAAGCTGGAGTCCTACCTGACAGTAGAAGAGACAACCACTCTACCTTTAACATCTATGTGCACTTCTACACTCAGAAAACTCTAATTTTTAATCAAGTAAGAAAAGATATCTAAATTTTCAAAAAAATTGAAAGATTCTCTCAGACTCTACAACTGGAATATATTCCTGGTGATGAAACTGTTATGTATCTAAAGCACATATTTCTATACATTCTCAGCCAACATGCCCATCTCAGATGAAAAATAATTAAAGCCAACCCTGCACCATGGTTGACCCTGCAAACTAAATAGCTTATTAGACAAAGAGATAACGCTTGAAAAGTATGGAAAATAAACTAAAACACATACATTCTTTCAAACATAATCACACTCTGAGAAGCTCAACAAAAGGCCAAGTTCTTTCTGAGGAAAGAGAATACTTCACTAATCATCAAGATCTTATACAAAACCTCACCAATGAAATTTTTAGCTTGTATATCTCAACTAATAAAAACAGTCAACAATCCACAGCCTGGTACCCAACCTAACTATTCAAACACTTTACTTGCTTGTGTTTTCAATTGCAATTTTGTTAATGTGGCAAACTCTGCTTCCATGCTGGAGTCATCTTCTATCTCTTTTTTCTTCTCCCACTCAAAATAATATTTTCTGTCTCTTCTTTGTTCCCACTCATGATAACATCCACATTTCTTTCAATATCTATCCCATACTGTATCTTCTTCTTCTTCTTTCGGCTTTTTCCCAGTTAGGGGTCACCACAGCAGATCATACTCCTTTAAAATTAAATCATTTCACTCCAGGGGTAAAACACCTCACTAGTTCCAGCTAAACTACCCTCAGAATGCCTCAAACTAGCAGTGGATGACATAGTATCCCATTTCCATGCCAATAAATTGATCTCTTCTGGAATGATATTTTCCCCTTTGCTGGAAGGAAGCTTTTATACTACCCCTATATAAGACTGGAACATCAGTAGAATTTACAAATTTTAGACCCATTGCTATACTCTTCACCATCTAAGATAATGGAAAAATGCACTCACCGTAAATTACTTGAAGATCATTTTTAATAATAACCTGCTATCTACATCCCAACATGGCTTCCACCCCTGCCACAACACTGATACTCATTTGCATTCTTGAATTCCATTCAATAACATAGAAATCATAATAACTTAGTTTCGCTGAATACCCAGATCTTTTGACACAGTCTCTCATCTCAGATTTCTACAAAAACTTAACTGGAACTCTCCAATTCATCACTCACATTTTTGTACCTTCCCAACAGGACACAATGTATTAAATAGTCCCATTCTACTTCACAATTTCTAAATATAAATGTGGGTGTCCCTCAGAGCTCCATATTAGGTTCCCCAGTTTTCAACATTTTATTTAATGGCCTGCCTCAGCATGTACCAAATGCCACAGGTATACAGTATGCTGATGACTTCACCAGTACATGTACTGCTAAAAACACCCAGGACTTACAATCTCATACTCCAACCACTTTCTCTTCCATAGAAGCCTGACTGAAAGAGTCAAATCTTGTTGTCAATGGAAAACAAAACAAAAAAAAAAACTTTCAAACTAAAAATACTTCTTTCTCCCTAATATATGACAATGATACCTCATATAACTTGTCATACTAAACTGCTAGGGCTTACAAATGATCTTCACAATCACCTCTCAAACTAACTAACTAAATAATTAAATAAATACATAAAATCTAGTCTAGCTATGTAGAGTCAACATTTTCATTGAGACTCTGCCAGAAAGCAAATTACATCTGCCTTTCTCCTTTCTTCCCTCTATTTTGCATCATCCACTTTCACTAAACTACTCCATAATCAACCTCAAAACTCAAACAGGCTTATAACAAAATAACCAGATTTGTTTCAGATTTACCTTTCTGAAGTCACACTGAGAAACCTTTAGATATTAAAGCTGGCTAGAACTATCCAATATCCTTAAACATAACCAACTAAAACCAGCCCATAAAATATTACACACTCTAGTCAAATGCCCCTCTATTTCCCCAGTTATGAGCTGGTACTCACTACCCTAATCTCTCAGATCAATTGACAAATTCCTAGGCACCATTCTACCAAAAAATAACTCATATGGTATATGCCATTTAATTCTCATCCATACCCAAATTTTATTATCTTCTACCTACAACACTTTGTAACATCAGCAACACTGTACCTGTTTAAACGTCTCCTTATATCCCATCTTATTCAGAACTGGGCACTTGATTGTACAACCTCTCCAGGATAGCTTAACACAGATACTCTCTAACTCTCTGTCATCCTTCCAATAGCCTTTCGTCTCCACTCATTCTATCTCTAATCACTATAGTCCTCCTCCACTATTCTTTAACTATAATTTTCTCTTCTAACTTCTCTAAAATGTGCTTTCTCCCTTTATTTCTGTAGTTACCCCATTAGTTTTCTATGATTTACTCTCTCAACTCCTTCATTAATATACTTATATTATTATCATATCCTCTATCTCTCATCCTCCAATCTTCTTTCTCTGTCTCCTTTCTGTATAATTCTTCTAGTCTAACTCTTTGTCTTCTTTCCTATAGCCACCACATTAATTTATTCTATCTCTAGCCACTACACTCCTCCTTTATCCTATACTTACCCCTATCTCTCACTTGTTGTTAGTATTTATGCATATATACAATTACAGAAAATTCACACTCTGTCCTCCCTTTCCTTTAAACATCATTTTTTTTACTCCATCCTTCTCTTACTTCTATAGACAGATAATTATCTACTTATTGTTTCCTCCCCTATACTCCATAGTTCTCCCATTTACTTTTCTTCCTTACATCCACTATATAACCAGGTAATCACTTTGATATCCTTTTAGTCCTAATCAATACTGGTTAATTTAATGAATGGTAAACTGATGTTCATTATGTCAAAACTGTATTCTGTTTTGATAAACCACTTATGTAATATTCGGTGCTAATATATTGTTATGTTTATATGTTTGATTCTACTTGTATTTTAGAATCTGTATTATTTTTCATTCATTTTACAATATAAACTTCTAAGGAGCTTTTCTCTCTGAAAAAAAGATATATATCCACTCGGATTTTCCTGGTAAACAAAAGCAAATACATAAACAAGTAAACAAACAAATAAATAACTACACTAATAGTACTTTTTTTTTCAATAATTTTTATTTTCATTTTTTTTCATTTATATAAATCTCAATCATTTCCATTCTCACAGCATGACCATCGGTGAATGTTATACATTGTATTCAATATAGTAACATGTAGGTCATAAAACATATCTATTTACACTATATACAAAGACGCTTTCTCCTTCAATTCCATTGTTATAAAAACAGCACATACAATAAGGATTTCAAGTCCATAGTTTGAGTATGTGATCATGTGTATATTTCTAGGTTCCTTTGTACCTTGTTACTATGTAGCATATATCATGTTTTATGCTATTGTTAAAGGTTTGTTCCCAAATTTCTCAGGGTTTCATATTTTTGTTTCTTTTATCCATTACTATTTTATGGGCTAAAAGATGTTTTATAGCTATTTTTTTTAATCCCTCCCAATATATATTTGTAGGGTCTAACCATTAGAGAGCTATGTATAGCTTCATTCATAAGAAAATTATTATAAGTATATTCACTTGTTTTCCTGATATGTTAGATGGGTGAATATGTAGAAGGGTAAATTCCCATATTAGTGTTGATGTTTGATATCCCATTTTTTGCAGTTGTATCTTGCGGGAATTCCAGAGTTTGTACACACATTTGCAACTCCAAAATATATGCATTAGGTCTGCTACCTGGTCCTTACAGTGTGGGCAGTATGGTGATTTGGATGCAGTGAATTTGTGGAGTATTGCGGGTGTGAAATATGCATTATTATTTATCATGAGCTGCGTGTATGGCAGTTTTTTAAGGGCTATACTTTTCAGTGTTAGATTGATTGCATGACTTATTTGCTGGTCGTCTATGGATGGTATTAATTTTCTCCAATAGTTAGAGAAAAGGAGGTCCTTCTGAAATTTGATTTCGCCTATCATTTTATATGAGTTAGATATTGTTTTCCTTGTTGTAAGAATAGTCTTCCAAAGCAGAGTACAGTTTTCCATGTCACTATTAAGTATAGTAGAATTTTGGAGGTAGCTGGAACACAACTCTTTGATTTGTCTTAGCATTATTATATATGATTTGGGTAGATTTAGGTTACTTCTCATTTCTTGGGTTGTACAGTTAAGATATGGGTAGATATCTTGGGTTATTTTGTCCTTTAATCGAGGAAAAGAATCAAGGTCTAGCATCCTATTTATTTTTAGATTTGGATTTTTATGGAGGGGTTATAGTGTTACCATAGCTTGCCCAAGGTTTAAGGAATGAAAAAGTTTTTGTGTTATATTTATAGAATGTTTTAAGGAATCTATAATGTTATAGGTTTGTAAATCTTTTTTGTTTAAAAAGGGAAAAGGGAAGCACTTTGGGATTGATGCCTAGTGCTTTAATGTGCCTATAGAATATTGTTAACACTAATAGTACTTCTACATTTGTCAATAGTTTGTTATCTGAGTATCTAAAATTCTTAGTAAAGCCCATTGCCCATGCCATTAATATTCTTCTCAATCATTCAATGAAATATGCTTATGTACAGAAAGTTTGAAGACAATCATCCGAAGCACTTTTTACAAAGGAGGAAGTTTTAATGGCTAATCAGATTTATATCCTATTGGCTTCCTTTGAATACAAAGAAATATTAAAAATGCTCTCATAAATGAAATGATACATCCCATTCAACCCAATAGGCTGTTTCCATGGCACAATATATTTTCGTTTGTAGGTACATACAGAAACAGTACCCCTTGACTTTATTGAAGTCCATCTATCTTGATGTATCTAAATGGTAAAGATGACGCTACATCTTCCCTTCAAGCCCATCTTTATTAACTTTCCCCAATAACTGGATTGAAATCTGATTAGTTTTGCTGTATTGGTGAATAAAATGTCATCCCATTCCAGCTAAGATAGTACAATATATTAATGATATTACAATAAGATATTCTTCTAAACCATTGCCAGTGGTTGCAACTGCAAATGAGTTATGATTTGGTGCATGACTGTTTGGAAGACTCAGGCCTCATCCTTAAAACTAAACATATATTATTCATACCAGACAGAACAAAAGATGATCGACTAAAATTCAATTGTGTATAAGCAGGGTAGTGATCAAACAACCAAAAATGCTGTGTGCTCTTTCTAAGTAGACATGATTGCTTAACAGCTGCCCATCTTGCATCGAGTTTTGGTATGCAGCCAGTATTCTTTCTAAACAGTCAACATACAACTCCGTCTACCAAATGTAAGAGAACTTATAAATGAACTGCTGAAAGTGCTTTAAACTGCAATAATCTGATCATTACTTTACATTTTAACAAATAATATTATTCAGAAGTGATCACAACCTAGTGCTGTAGCATAGAGAGAAATAAAGCTCAAATTATGGCCCAGATCACCAGGGTTCGAGTTGCAGCTTAGGAGACTTACGTGATAACAAGGGGAGGATGATGATGCATATCTTTGGGTGATACTGTGCAGTTACATGTGCCTCATGGTTGATCACTAGTGAATGCTAGGGAAGCACAGAAAGCATTGCCCATAAGCAGTAGGAGTATTTGTTCAGGTACCATGGAACTTAGGCAATACTCCAGCATATTCCATGTCATAGCTGGCCTGAGTTGTGCATGCATCCACAAAGGGGAGAGAGGGAATTGTAAATCACTCATTGTCAGCACAATGATACTTCTCCAGGTGCCTTGAGTTCATTACTGGTCACTTGCATGGGCTGAAGTTAGTCGGGGAAAGGAAAAAGAACCTGTCAGCCTCTGCAAAACCTTAATAGTGTGCTAACCCTAACCCTACCTCTTCCACTAGCTATAACATTATACATTACGTTATTACAATCCCTTTTCCTAACAGAATCACTACCAAGATGATACCAGATCTCTGTTTTGTATTTTGGGTATATACTATAGGGTATTTTTGTTGAATAGCATTATTAGATATTTCGCAATTTGGTATTATGGATTTTCAGTGTTTTGTGCTTTCAGTGTTTTTATAGATATTCTGAGATACAATAATATATATAAATATATATATATATATATATATATATATGTGTGTGTGTGTGTGTGTGTGTGTGTCTACTTCACCCTACCAAAAGTACATTTCTCCAAACTGAAATAAGAGATCCCAGTTCCGTAAAAGTGCGTTTCAATGGAAATGCATTTTTGCGAAACTCAGTACAATGAATACAAGCAATACCGAATAGCTGTCATAGATTGTGAAACAATGAGGATAAGAAAATATTCCCTTTTCCCCACTGTAGTGTGATCTTAGAGTTAGTATATATAGTTAGTATATATATATATATATATATATATATATATATATATATATATATATATATATATAAATATATATTTTATATATATATATATATATATATATGTATATGTATATAGAGCTATTGGGGATGTGGGGGGCTTTGTGTGTCTTTTTTGTTGGTATTCATTGTATTGAGTTTCGCTAAAGTGCGTTTTTATTGAAATGCAATTTCGCGGAACTGGGATTGCTTATTTCAGTTTCTGAGAAATGTATTTTTGGTGGGTCGAAGTGGACCCATATATATATATATATATATATATATATATATATATATATATATATATATATATATATACACCTATACACACACACACACACACACACACACACACACACACACACACACACACACACACACACACACATATATATATATATATATATATATATATATATATATATATATATATATATATATATACACACACACACACACACACACACATATATATGTGTGTGTGTGTGTGTGTGTGTGTGTGTGTGGTGTGTATATATATATATATATATATATATATATATATATATATATATATATATATATATATATATAGATACACTAGAGAATCTTGAAGTACTGAAATGTCGAAATTCAGTACTTCGAGACTGAATTCACAAAAGTGCAGTTACGCAAAACTGCAGTATGTTGAATGTGGAAATGTTGAATCCGCCATCACGGTGTTGCATTCGTGACGTGTGGTGGGGTTTGTGGATTTATCTGGGGTTTCAGGTAAGTGGTGTTTGTGTAAGGGTATTTGCTAGGGATTTTAGTGTGTGTCAATGTGTGTAGTGGTGCTTTTTGTGTGTTTATGTGTTTAGTGTGACCTCGGAGTTAGTATATATAAGTAGGGGGGTGTGGGGGAGCAGCTTATAGGTAGGGTAGGTGTGTGTGTGTGTGTGTGTGTGTGTGTGTGTGTGTGTGTGTGTGTGTGTGTTGTTTTGTTTGTTTTAGTGTAGTTAGGTAGGTGTGTGTGTGTGTGGATAGTCATGATTGTGCTATTTGCGGTTTTGGGTGTGTGGGTGTTCGACTATTCAGTCTCGAAATACTGAAATTTGACATTTCAATATTTTGAGATTGTCTAGTGAATCTACACATATATATATATATATATATATATATATATATATATATATATATATATATATATATATATGGGTCCATATGACTTGCTCCCCTACCCAATGTTGTGCGACCCTGGAGTTGATATATATAGTTAAGGGGGCACAGCCCAGCATTAGGGGGGGGTGTGGGGGGTGAAGCTCCCCACCTAAAATGCTTGTCGATCAAATGAACTGTCGACCAAATAAACAGTCGACCAAATGAACAGTCGACCAAGTCATATGGACCCATATATATATATATATATATATATATATATATATATATATATATATATATATATATAGATATATATAGATAGATATATACATATTATAATCTATTTCTTTGTTTTATATACACTGTAGTACAGAAAACTGGTAAGTCAAATATGTTTAATATGTATAGCCTCAGATCCTCCATTTCTTTTGCCTCATTACAGTTTGACTAATGCCATTTACTGATAAAACATATTCAACTTATCAGTTTTCTGTACTACAGTGCTCTCAACATATAAAACATACAGTGTCATAAAAGATGTGTTATTATTATTGGTTGAAGCCACAGCATGTTGCAGATATGATGCACTTTTAAGTTTGGTATAAAGTATGAATCCAGATTGCATGCACACATCTATTTCAAATCCTGCACAAATTACTGTTGTAAAGGTTGAATTTTTGGATAATACCTTTGGAGCACTTTTCCTCCTGACCTCTGCCAGATATGCCCTTTGCCCAGTCAAAACACTCACCAAAGACAAAAAAAACAAATAAATTACATACAATAGCTCAATCAACTAGTCCCTGCAGTCTCCAGGGTGAAGCAAGGAGTCATACTGCACAGACAATACTGAAACCAGATTAGAACACAAACTTTCTTATCTTAAAATGAACATCTAAGGAATGCACACATGTATTTTACACAATGTAACCAAAACTTGCAAATATTAAAAGAATTAAAACTTCATTATGCATACTATTTCATGCATAAGTTTTAACACAAAATCATAATCATAAATTAAACTCCACAAGTGAGAATTATCGAGCTTTAAAGCAGAAGTAGACCAGAACAGGCAGCATGTCTGAATCCAGTGCACTCCTTTAAAATAAGCATAATAAAATGCAATCTATAAAGTAGTATCACAGACTGTAGGCCTGGTGAGTGAGCGAGTTTTGCTTCTGCTATTGTCCTACATGTCTTTTATTCATGGTAGAATCTTCCCAGGATTCATGAAGCTTGCGCCAGGCACTGGAGTAGCGTTGACGATCTAACGCCAAATATGGCCACCGAGCGATTCAGGTACAAGCTGTTTCCACATACACTACCAACATACGCCAGAGCTGTGCAGCTCCCAGCACATGTATGCTAATTACCCCATGCGCAGCAGTGTAGCATGCAAATGAAGGTATATAGCGATTCATGAAGTGGTGCAGGTATAGCGTAAGCATGAAGAAATGTAAACCAAAAAAAACGGTTTATATTTTTTCAAACATAAAATCGGAGCCATGAAAGCAGACCAAACTTACGTATCATAATGTTAATATATGCCAATGGCTAAATATCTAGCCAATGGCATAAAAAAATGCACAACACATAAAAAGTAACATTTAATGTAATGGCCACACTAACACAAAGTAAAACGGCAGTGCCTCGGTGTGCAAACAGGATCACAATGAAACAATATTTAGATGTCATAAAACTGCAATATAACACAATTCATGAATTCCCCATAATAGTCAATGGCACTCATGCTACACCACATCCATGGCACAAGGGTTGCTAAGGGCCTGTGACAGTGTTCTGGGTGGTAACTAGGAATTAGTAGTCAATGCCATGCAAATGAGTCAAGTAATACTAAATCACAAACTCCCCACCGGCATAAGGATGTACCACACAGCGTAGCAGTACAACACCAAGGTGTGGCCTGGAGGTAAACATGACATCAAGAGAGGGGTGTGCCACCATAGCTGTAAGCACATTGGAGCATTGCTAATCCAGGTTGCCTGTTGCTAAGCAAAGCCGCAGGATAGGGGTGTGGAAGTAGCCATAGCTTTGCTTAGCTGAGAGCACACAAGGTAACCGAAAGTGCATGTGAACGTGGATGAAAACGCACTCAAAACCCAGTAAATGGCTGTGCATGGCGTGCACCACAGCTGAAACAGGAAGGATATGAGAAGACAATAAGGAAATTCTGCAGCATGGTAATTGGTGTACTAATGAGTAATTAACACCTAGGACTTCACAGTGGGCCATTGACAACAGCTAACAAGGCTGCTAGCAGCTACCTGCAGAACAGGAAAGGGAAGGTGCCATACTGCAAAGAAAAGAGAACTGTCACAGCAGAACAAAGCAAACTTGCAGCAGATCAGCTACATAACACATTTTGCAATACAATACTGGGTTGTGAAAGTACAAAACAAGAAAGCAGGCAGCTGGATGCATGCCTGACAATGAGAGGGGAATTGGGTTGAAAAGTGAAGTAAAGGGCAATAAATGAATCATGGCAGCCAAACGTAAGTCAACATCAAAAGCCCCGCAATAGCAGTACCTGCTGTAAAACCCATAATTAAGATACCCTGCAGCTCGAATTGCACATACACACCCAATTACACCAGCATCATCTATTGCACAATAGTATAAGGTGTGAAAGCCCCACACACACACTTGTGTATTCCCAGACACTCTGCACCATTGGTGTATACAGATGGGGAACTTTTAATATGTACATGTTAGGGGCTGCCATAACTTTGATTCACCAGCATGTGTTGGAGACTAATGGTGGTGTGGAGGATGATGCTGACAACCATCTCAGGCACCGGAGGAGGAGGAGGGTGTTCAGACCCAGGGTAACTTTTCAGGGGCTACATGATCTGGAGATAGTAGAGCGTTACAGGGTGGACAGGGACACCATACAGCAACTTGTTGAGCTCTGCTGGCCACGCCTCAGAGCCAGAAGTAACAGAGGGGAACCCATCCCAGTGGACACAAAGGTATGTGTAAGCTTGAGAATACTAGCCACAGGTACCTTCTAAAGGCCAACTGGGGATATCATGGGGATCTCACAGGCATGAGCATCCAGGGTACTCCACCAGTTCCTAGATGCCATGTTACCACATGCCAATGAGCACATATACTTCCCCTGAACTCAGGAGGAGTTGGCCAGCAATATGTGTCTCTTCCACCATGTGGCAGAGTACCAGGTACTGGGTGCAATAGACTGCATGCACATACACATGAAGACACCACCCGGTGAGCAGGGTAGGTGCTACATAAACCACAAGGGATACCCCTCCATCAACTGTCAGGTCATGTGCAATGCCCAGGCATTATCATGGGTGTGTGTGTTGGCAGCCCTGGAAGCTATCATGACTCCCACATCTGGCATGCCTCACAGCTGTATCAGGTATTTTCCAGGGGGGGACATACCATATGGCCACCTGGTGGGGGATGGACTGGAACCGTGGATGATGACTCCCATCAGAAATGCACACACAGCCATGCATGAATGCCATAATGAGGCACATGCAGAAACCAGAATCATCATAGAGTGCATGTTTGGGATGCTGAAATCATGGTTCTGTTGCTTGGACATATCTGGTGGAGCCTTGCTGTACTCCCCAGGCACATGTGGCCACATCTTCATAGTATGTGCCATGCTACACAATATGATCCTGCGTAAACAGCTGTAGCAGGGACAGAATGGTGAAGGCCCTCACAGCCCACCACCATTGCTAAGGGCCCTACAGGCACAGAGGGACTCAGACCACAAACGCCCTGTGCCAACCCAGTAGGCAGATGGAGGCATGCCCAGTATGCCCATGCCTTGGCAAAGAGGGAATGTATAGCACACACACTGACAGTGTAGGCACTTATGGACTGACACCCTTCTCCACCTGCACACACAGCAAACATGGATGGCACACACACATGACCACCTGTAAATTGTCATGTATAGGTGGTCTACTGTGTGCATCCTACATAGGTAGCCTTCAACTATTGTACACACAACTGCCATTGGCACAAGATAAGTCAATACCTGAACAGTAAATTAAGCTATCAGCATGTGTCCAGACTGTATGTATAGGTTCATAGATACATAGGTAGGTACATGCCTAACTGCCCGAGGCCCCTCATAAGCATAGCCAAAAAGTGTCTGCTGTCACCACCCCATTGATTAACTAACTGTCCCTCTGTGGAGCAGAGCCAGTTGCGGGATCCCTGGGGTGTATCCACTGTTCCCCACCTGCTCTGCAAGATTCCATGGAGTGTTAGTGAGGGGTATTATATAATGTAATCAGGGATTTAGTTCCAAATAATGGGGAGTATCCGTGACAAGAATCTTCTCAGATTATTTACATGTTACATAGTATACCTTAACCACAGCTTGCATATATAGGTAGTATTCCACAGAATAATAAACATTCGGAACACACAACCGCTGAAATGTGCGTTAATCACCCTTGCACTACCAGTGCCTGCTCTGAGAGGTAAAATTACCATGTCAGGATTAGAACATACAACCATGTACACAATCTTCACAATAACCTACCACTAAGCTACCTGAGATGCACCAATGGCAGTCGTGTTTACTGACAGGATAAAACAGAAAGGGTAGGAATGTATGGAAATAGGACAAACCGGCATGTACCCAATGAAAGGTGTACGCTATATATATATATATATATATATATATATATATATATATATATATATATATATATACATATATATATATATATATATATATATATATATATATATATATATATATATATATATATATATATATATATATATATATATATATATATATATATATATATATATATATATATATATATATATATATATATATATATATATATATATATATAGAGAGAGAGAGAGAGAGATATGTCGATATATGGGGATATACATATATATGTAGATATATAGATAGGTTAACAACATCTACATAACCATGGAGGTACATATAAATGGGATACCTACCACATACCGACTGCTTGACATACCGACGCATGTAATCACGAGGCTTAAAGTCTGAAAGACCACAGTACCGAAACACCAGAAGCACGGGGTTTAAAATCCTGATGTTAAGGGACATTTAGTCAGTGCTTCTGGTGTTGCGGTTCAGGTAGGTTATTGTGTGTAAGTGTGTTTCTGAGGGCTGTAGTGTGTGTAAGTGTGTGTTGTGAGTGTGGTGTGTGTTCCTGGGGGACTGTAATGTGTGGGTGTGGGTTTACTTTGTGCATCTGTTTGTGTGATCTAGGAGGTAGAATATTAAAGTAGGGGGGTGTGGGGGGTGCAGACACCCACAGGGAGGGTGTAGGGGGACTTGCCCACCTGCTCATACGTAGTGTAGGATGGTTTGTTTGGATGTGGTGGGTAGCAGTGTGTCTGTGTGTGTGTGTGTGTGTTCCATGTTTGTGTTATTTTCGCAAGTTACTGTTGCTGTCAGTAATGTGGGGTATGGGAGTCTGGGCCCGGTACCATGGGCGTCTGAATTGTGTGGTTTCAAGATTCCATAGGTATCCCATATACAGCGGTTGAAGTGTTCATATATAAGTATAACATGGACCATAGCAATCACATATTCCACCACGTCCAAACTTTATGAACAAAGGATATGCCTATACACTAAGGTAAATATGTGCTATGGACATGAGTAAATGATAGGGTTACCACCTGTCTCACTTTGTGAGGGACAGTCCCTCTTTGGGCAGTTGTGTCCTGACCAAAATATTAAACGTGGCAAATGTCCTGAGATTGTAGGACATAATTATGTCCCATATGTAATGTAATAGTTGCATACAATAGTTCTTTCTGTATCTAAAATACCTACATGTTACAAGAAATAGGATAAGCAACTAAACTGCTACAAGAATAAGCTTATATTTAGGCAAAAAAGGAAAGTTCTATCCCTTGTACTGACTGTGGGTTTGTGTCAGCCTGTAAAATCTGATGTGTGTCCCGAAAATGTCCCACTATGGCCATATGAAAAGGTGGCAATCCTAGCCAAAGAGGGTCAGTCACTAACACGACTCCAATGACTGTAAATACTCATGACAGAAATACACAGCTTTCATGTAGCAACACTTTATTACATTCCGATGTATTGCCGAAAGGATTCAAGGACTACCATCACCTGCATGGTATACAGGAACCACTTAACAGTATTAGTCCACTAAAGGATAGGTGTTCAAATAGGGAAGAAACCCTTATGCACATACTGATTATGTATAAAAGCAGTTCCTACACACCTGCATCTGCTATGTACACCCACCAACATTACCCCCACACCCAAACAAATTACAATACAAACTGTAATAACATCACAAATCATTCATTCACTGTACGACATCTGCAGAAGCCTTAACATACCTTGTCAGAGACACACTAACATGACCCTATGTGAAATAGTTGCTGTTATACAATGGAATAGCTGCTGATGTTACAGGGTTTGTTTGCACTAATCCCATTTCAGAGGGTTGTGCGTACACCGGGAATTGTTACCAATTACTGATTAACAGCACAGTATGATACACATGTACAACAAACCAAGGATGTCTGGTGAGCACACTGTAAACCACCTAACAGTTCATGCATAGCCATACAGCCTTGAGCTGCCAAAACATCCTTGCCAGACTGAAACATCTGCAGAAGTATCAGGTACAAACAAACCCTGCCTAAGTAGCAATGTTCTGAAATATAACAGCTGTACTCACATGTAGAACAACATCTTCTAGCCATTACACACAATCTATGGAAGTCATGAAGCTAATATATCTCTGTCTGTCTCCATATAGCTGTTGAAATACATCACAAACACACATCCAGGCCGTCTTCCTCGAAAGTAAGGCAAACGGACAATGCCCAAGTGGAGTACTCGATTATACACCACTGTTGCCATGGTATCGGCTGATGGAGTAGCTGCACAGCTGATGTGCATCTAATTAACTACTTTGGAACACCAATTGGTGGTCAGGATAGCACATGTTACCGAAATTTAACTAGAAAATGATGGCTTATCACACATTCAAACCAGTGGCCGGGCTGGTCCAACAAGTATGTGCTATAACAGGGGATAGTATATGTTGATATATTGTAATAATAGGCATATGTATGGGTGCATTACTGAGAATAACATGTCGAAGGTTGGCCCACTGTGCAATTATGATTTGCATTGTGGGATATTGTGCCAATAACTGTGTAATGCACAGTATTGTAGGCAAATATGTATTACAAGTTGCATAGTATTACTGTTATGTTAGGCAAACATTAGTTATGTCTACTGGCATTTACAATACACTGTAACAGGATACATATGACTTGTAGTCACCCGACATTTTATCAGCATGATATAAAAGTAAAATGGAAGAGATAGTTAACAATCCATGCACATAAGACATGTAATAAGTGCAAAGGTAGGTACCAGGCTGTCTGCCAAAGGGTATTTATAAGCCTAGCTAGAGTGTGTTGACTTTAACCACCCTCTTAGGTTAGTTTCCTGTGCCTCTGAATGGCAGAGCCATTAGTTCCCTGTGCCTCTGTCCAGCAGAGCCACAGCAGTGATCCCCGAGGTACATGTCTGTCTCCCATCCACCCTTCAAGGTTTCCCTTGAAGAGTGCTAGTGAGGGGGCCTGCCTGATGCACATTGGAATCATGTTCCAAAGCATGGGGACTCTCTGGCTCAGGAATCTAGCCGTCCAGCACGTCCTAGTCATTGTTGTGGTTAGGTGTATATTCCTAGAGCATGTGGCTCTCAGGAGCTTCTGTTTAGTTAGAGCATATCCAGCAATACTGGGTTGGACTGGGGCCTTGTATGTCAAGCAGAGATCACCTGTGAGTATGCGGTATGCAGCCGAGTAGAGCTGGAGTTTCTTAGGTTGGGCTGCATAGGTCATCTGTTTGAGGTCAGTAATCCTCTTGGTGTGGTACTGTTGTGGTCTTCCAAGCTGTTGCAGTTGTCTTGTAAGGTACATCCCAAATGGGGTGTTGTATCCTTTAATGGGTCTAATAAGTCATGAGTAGAGAGGCACAATGGCCTCCTTTGTTCTGGATGAGAGCCCATTAGAGATTAGAGGGGCCACGTAGAAGGATATTCTAACCACCTTGTCATTATGGGTATCGAAGGAGAGATTGCTATCTACTGGGGTTCCCAGATCCCTTATTACCTTTTCTGTATGTAGGGGACTAGCACCTATGTGGTAGTCCATGGGTAATTAGTTATATCCAAAGGGGATGACTATGCACTTTTTGGTATTCAGCTTGAGGCCATGATATTGACACCAGGTATCCGTCTCAGTGCAACCCTTCCAGAGGGTGTCTGTATCATCTGGGGAAAGAATTATGCCCCCTAGTTTGCAGTCATCTGCAAACCTTTTCAGCCAAAGCCCTTCTGTGCTTGCCTGTATGTCAGAGAATTATATACTGAACATGAGGGGTCCTAGGACTGAGCCCTGGGGGATGCCACTTGTAACTGGTATACAGTCGAACCTAGCGTATGCAACTCCCACTGTGTGGGTTCTGTCCGTGAGCCACTTTGCAAACCATCACATGACATAGGGATTAATGTTCTGGTGGATGGGTATGTCGATAATACCAGAATGTGGAATGGTGTTGAAAGCCTTTGAGAGATCTAGGTAGGCTGTGTGGACCTCCTTACCCTCATCTAATGCCTTGGTAACTGTCTCTAAGAAGTCTACCAGGTTTAGGAGGCATGGTTTGCCCTTAACAAAGCCAAACTGGGAGGAGTCAAAGGTTTGGAGGTACCCAATGTCTATGTGACTGATATCCATGATGATGTGCTCCATAGCCTTGCAGATCCAGCTATCAGGCCTATAGGGCAATAGGTCCCATGGTCCATTGTGGCGCCATTTTTGTGGAGTGGGATAACTGTTGCTGTGCAACATTCAGGGGACACAAAGCACGATGCAAGGCTATTATTGAACATGGTGCATAGGTAGGGAGCCAGTACGTTCTGAAGTTCATGTAAAACACAGCCTGGAATGTTGTCCGGTCTCATGGATGCTGTGATATTGTCTTTAGAGTGTGCAGCTTTTACCTGTGTAGTTGTGATAAAAGGGACTATGCACTCTGCCTATATAGATATGGGCCCTTTACGGGGTGAGAGGGGAGGAAGGTAGCACTGAACCTATCTGCCAGGATGTTGGCAATATCAGTTGGTTCTGTAATGTTCGTGCCTTTGTGCTGTAATGCAGAGCAGATCTGGGGGCTGACATCAAGATATTTGACAGAGCTATAGAATACTTTGTGGTTGTTGTTGGAATTAGTGGTGGTTTTGTTACCGTAGCTAGCTATGGAGGCTCTTATAAGGGATCTCACCTTCTTACTGAGGCTGACCAGGGAGCTCCTCCATGCATGGGATTGTACTCTCTTTTGCAACAGTGTCTTCCTTCTGTTGTACAGTTTATTTATGGCAGGGGACAACCAGATTGGCTTCCTTAATTAGAAGTATAGCATCTTGGATCTGTTTGGGATAACATGATCCATGCACTTGTGTAAGTGCTTACAGAGTGCATTTGTGTAGGATTCAGCAGTTGTAACAATATTGTCCATCTGCATGGGTGTCATGAAGTTTACCACGTCTGTCTTAGAAAGCATGAAGTTGTCTTTGTAGACATATTATACTGTGGTTCCCTTAATGGGGGGTGGGGGTGGGATGTGGATATCAAGGGTGTTCAGCTTATGGTCGGATCAGACCAACGAGGAGTTGACTTCAGGTGTGGAATACCGGTCACTCATGTTGGTAATACCTAGGTCTAGGATATTGTTGCCCCTGGTGGGTGTGTGGATAATTTGATCCAGGACATTGGTGTTTATGAATTCCAGAAAGTATTGAGCTAATGAGTTGGTACATGAGTAGTTTTCTCAGTTAATGGTGGGTTAGATTCAGTGAGACTATGTGATGAGTGTGGTGTGGTGTGAATGTTTACCTTCTCCACAAGACTGCCAGGGTCAGGCTTGATTGGAGAGAGCTTTACCTCTGGTTTGGCTAGATAAGTGCATCTCTCACAGGTTGTAGTGCTGGGTGGTAGGTGGAGAGGGTTGTCTGTGTACATGAGGCAATGTCTACATTGACTCAAGATGTCCGGATTCATCAGATAGACAGGAGAGAAGACTGGCAGCTGACACTTGGACATGCCTGAATATAAAACTAATTTCCCCTAGATAAGTGAAGAAAGTGAGTACAAGAGCTATTTTACTCTGAGCAGGTGAGAAAAGTATGTACAAAACCTGTTTACCTCTAGGTAATGAGGAAGATCGAGTGCTATGATAATTAATAGCTTATATAGTGCTTACAAGCTCTGAACAAGTGCTGAGCATGAATAAGCAATCCAGGTAGGGTCTTGGATAACATAAATACACTGTCCACCCCCCAACAGGTACACAATCATATATCCATGTATACCACAGAGCCCTTGTACCCACAACTATGCGGGTACAAGCTGCACTCAGGCTGCATGGGACCTGTCCACATCCCAGGTTGTATCATACACATATTGCAAAACAAGTTGTTCTCCACATGCACATCATGTAAAACATAGCTTCATGTCAGGCTGTGTACACACTGAATGGGCACACCAACAGGTATCACAACCCACAAATGGGGAGACATCACTGATAATGGGAAGTACTGCACTACTACCCTGCTGAGTCTGGTCTGAAAGGCCATGAACCTTGATCAAATTATTTGATGTCAGCAGCACAGATGTAGATGACAGTAAGGTTGATTTCACACTGCATATCATAACCTTGCCAGGTCACAGGACATCATCACCCATACTGTGTTCCACCTACACTTGCTATACTAGATGTACATTCCTATGTCACAGGGGTGTTTTGCAACGGGACTGCTGGCAGAACCAACACTACAGAAGGTGTCTGAATAATACATGCACATCACACCAATGCCAGCTACAGTAAGACAGGGTTAATAAATTGTATTCCCCCTCATTGTAGTCCATACCACACAGACTAACAGAAGGCATCTGCCTATTGAAGTATGCGAATGACTATGACCTAGGAGCAATAGCCGACTCAGAGTGTTGTGGACAATATACAGAAGGAGCTTTGTGGGTGAGGTGTGGGTGACATATGGCCACAATCTGACAGCTGCATATTACATTGTCACCCTATGTTAATAACCCTGTACCCATGAACTACCACCTAGGCAGCAGTCAACATAATGGACACTGTGTGTAAGGGATGCAGCTGGGCAGTTGTCTTTCCTGTGATAGCTACATCACCACACCTGTCAGGTAGTCATATGTGGCAACCCTAATCATGACAGTGTGCCATCCATGAATATAGAGATCATTGTCCAGCCATACACAACACTCAAGTGACCCATATCATATCACATATTTCCTTTAAGGGGTATTGGCCATGTTCAGATGGCCTACACCAGCCTTTCCATTCCCCATCTCCACTATGTAGCATGATGCATACCCTGAATAAATCCATGTCCAACCCAGTGATGTTGGATATGCTACACGTACACATCCTGATCTCGAACACATACTACATGGACATCTACCTTCCTAGTACTAGGATCACAACATGCTGGACAGATCCTTGTCCCATACACTTTACATAGTCCTGCCATACTATGCATGCGCATCGTCCCCCTCTCAGACATGGTGTGATGACTGCATGGTAAATGTATCATTAACCCTGTGGATCAGTTATGTGGCACTGCTCCACCTGGCCCCAGAGACCCCCCTGTTGGCTACAGCCAGGTAACCTTTCATCCTAGATTCATACATGGCCCAGGGCATATAGCCTACTAGTTAACTTTGACTGTACATGCTATAGTTGATATCCATCCTTGCAAATACCATCTGGCTAGCCAGTGTCCCATGTGTATCACATGTGCAACACAGGTGATACATGGCAGGATGTTGAATTGCTGTAAAGTGCTGTGTAGATGTATATGGCAGAACACATACATGTAAAACCTTCTGTGAGCAAGTCTGCAGGGTCACAGGTCATGTCTGTTAAGGCAGTGTAAGCCTTTATATGTGAAATATACACAGCATCAAGGTCAACTGCATTAATGTGGACACATCCAGCCATGTGCTGATAGGTAGGAACACCAGTACAGGCAAACAGACATGCCCACATCAAGACAGCATCCACATGGAGTATGAGCAATGTAATCAGGTGACTCACACACATAAATGGTGATAATATCCACTCACCATTGAGTGTCACATGTGTGTGACACAGACATGTCAGTGTTGTCAATGTCATGTAGATTTGCAAAGACAATTATTTAATCGTAATAAATGCAATACACATGTATGTTCAGCTGTAGCTCTGTATGTTTCTGTGAGTTACTGTGACCTGTCTCCATCATTATGTCTTCCAGGTATGCCGTGTGCAAGGCTATCCCCTTATACCTGCTTGGAGGATGAGGCCCTCATCCCATACCTACATGACAATCATGATATCCTGTTCAGCCATATGCCACAGGATGCACAGCAGTGGGATGCCCTGTGGATGGAACTTCGAAGGAGGGTTAATGATGTAGGTGGCTACAACCACACATACTAGCAGGTGTGTAGACACTGTACAGACCTCATTAAATGGGCAAAACAGCATGCAAATGCAATTGCCAGGGATCAAGGTGCAACAGGTGGTGGACCACCAACCCAGCCCCCACTCACACATACCGAGGAGCTACTGGCCAACCTGGGGACACCTGCAGAGCAACATCCACAAGCCTTAGCTGATATTGTGAAGGTGGGTGTCTCTCAACCACCAAGCCTGGAGTTGCTTGGTAAGTCACTACTGCACCTATAACAACTATATTCCATATAGTTGCATGTGTCACTGTACAATATGTAATGTAACATCATATGCAAGGCATGTATACACACATGCCGCATAGTATAGTATGCTACGCTGTGTATGCACACATGTGCATACACCACAGTATAGTCTAATGTACTGGTGTATGTGTTAACATGCACATTGCACCCTTTAGCTATCATACAGGTGTGGATAATGCTCATACTGCTGTGTTACTCCTATTTAGGTACCTCTGGCATTCCGCTGTGACAGCAGCCCATTGCAGGTGAGACTGTTATTGTTTATCAGGCATCGTAATGCACATATCTATCTGCTATGTGGCCATTTACCACATGTACACATAATGCATGGTCCTGTCACAATATACATATCGGACCTGCAATGCATCTCAATGGCTACCCATGTGCAACACTTGCAAACTATGTGAATCACTGACATGAATCCTCACAAACTGTCATTGCCAGATGTGTGGACAGCTGTGCATACAATGGTGGAGGTGCTGTTCACTGTAGGGACATGTACTACAGATCAGAACTACACATTTGGGGAATACAAACAGTACTACACCGTGGGCTGGAGTATGACCAGCCCACAGGATTCACCGGTGTAGATCATAGCCCTGCTATGAATGTCACACAATGTGATGTGCTAGCTTGACATGTCCATTACATCTAGTGACCTGGCTGCAGCACTGCCTAACTAACCTGAAAAACATATCCCACATACCAAGCATACCACCCTTTGTCTGCATAACCCTGTCATCAGTGGAGCATATTACATCTATGTGTATATGTCATATGGGACAACACAGACATATGAAATAGACACCCATCACAATAATATGGCCAACACATGTACACACATGGCCATGGAGGATGGCAAAAGACATGAAGCAACACACACAGTAGCTGTGATGTGCTTGTGTGTACACCCTGTTGTACAATGGCTACACATGGTCCAAATATGGTCTTTGTGTAATGGTTATATTGCAGATGTGGGACACTAGACATCCTACAGGCCTGGACACATCTTGTGTAGGAGTGACATCGATCCACTACGTAAGATGTGTTGAACATCTTGAGTGTGTCATGAGAGCAGTCACCTGCACAGTATCCACATCAGCCCACAGATATGGTACATTCCCCTTGTTGGTGTCAGACATCAATGTCATACTTGCTCCTTGTGTGTGTGTGTGTGTGTGTGTGTGTGTGTGTGTGTGTGTGTGTGTGTGGTACACAGATGTCATGTGTGACATGGTGTACCGACGTGTTCGCCATGTCTGGCCATAGTTGCCAGGCAGCAGCAATATGGCTGCAGATGTGCATGGGGTGTCATCCGTATACTCTTCAGTGACCTGTGTCACGCATTCCACATCATGGTTTAGTGTGTATACACCTCAGTGACGTGGGTCACATTCCACAGTATATATGTATTGTATCTGAACACAGTCATGGCTATGAACTGTGTCTGTAACTCACACTGTATAACAATAGAGACGCCTCATGATTCCCTGCAATGGCCATGCACATCAGCTAAATTTGCAGTATATCTGTAGGGCAGACAGACAACACTGCATTGGGACACCATTACCCCACTGTATATTTGACAGGACACCATTGTGTTAAACATGTATGCATGTCATTGCACATGTCAGCAGATCACATGTCATACTACATGTGATGGTCAAGATCATATGCCACACATCAGGCAGGTGTACTGTTAACCTGTGCTGGTCTACATGGTGTAACACAGGGATGTATGCTAACTACTACTATGATTGTGTAATTTGCATGCCTTCTGCTATGACACATGCATGCTGCTGTGTGCAACCCAGGGATGTATGATAACTACCATTATTATTGTCTACGCTGCATGCCATCTGCCATATTACATGCATGTTGCATGCCTTCTGTCATATCACATCCATGTGTGTCTGTGTGTGTCTGTGTGTGTGTGTGTGTGTGTGTGCATGTGTGTGTGTGTGTGTGTGTGTCTGCCTCTGTGTGTGTGTCTGTGTGTGTGTGTGTGTGTGTGTCTGTGTGTGTGTGTGTGTGTGTGTGTGTGTGTGTGTGCGTCTGTGTGTGTGTCTGTGTGTGTGTCTGTGTCTATTGTGTAGATTGTAATGTACAGTTCTTGTCTGCCCCTCACAGGTGATGTAGGTCCATTGCCCTCCTGCAGTCCATCTGATGTTAGTGTCCCCACAGACTCTAGCAGTGATGATGAACATATGATTGAGGCACAGGCAGGGTTGTCAGTGGCTGAATCTGTGCCATTGGTTGCCAGTCCACCTATACCCCCCTCATTCCCACACACAGATCCCATGCCTGCACATACCCCATCACCAGTGGCCATAGAAGAAGGATAGTTGGTGTGTGGTAGCTTGGAACAGGAAAGTGTGGGGGCTATGGAAGGCATGCCTGCACACCATGGTGTCAGCCAACTGACCGGTGGTGCCCCACACAGGCACATGGCCAGTGCTGCTCATAGGAGGACCTCTGGCCAACATGCCCCTGCAAGACAGAGCGCAGCAGCTGGTGTCACCAGATGCATGTTTCAGGCTGTAATGGAGGCACAGGCACGTGCTGAATGGCACAACAGAGAAGATCAGAGGCTTCAGAGGGCTGCTGTCTATTCTTTAAACAACAATATCCAGGCAATGGTAAATGCTCAACAGCAGATTGCTGAAGCTTTGGATAGATGGTTGGGTGATATGGTTGGAGTCCTTGACCATGGCATGACAATCCACGAGCATGGGCTGTCTGTGTTGGAACATCTGGTAGGAGTGAGGCATCAGGCACATGGACGTAGGCCTGCTACATCACCTATTTCAGGTCAATGTGAACAAGCTACCTCACATGTCCAATCCCATAGTGGTGGTAGCAGCAGCAGTGCAGCTAATGTGTGCTGTCCACACCATGACACAGCAGGCCACGTGCACATGGCCCTGGATTGTCCCAACAGGGACACGGTTCCAGTGGACAAGTGTCATCAGACAGTATCCAATCTGCACCTCTGCCTGGTAGTGCCCATGCAAACCCTGGCAGGCACAGGTCACATGTCTGTGCCCTGACACCGTGAACTGTAAAACCTGGTCTGTACAGTCCACAGCTGTCAATAATACCCCTGTGTAGGCCAGACACATGCCACAACTGTGTGCATACACACATACACACACACACACACAAACACTGGAAACATATGTAGGACACCGCAACACACACATGCATAGCATCCACACACACCCAATTAGATCAAAGGCCCTAACCCACACACATGATGTCATCCAATGGTGCAGCCTAGGCCTCTGGCAAACATTATCACCCTGTGCATATGATGATGATGCCTGTGCCACATCCCTGACATCCACACCATCGGTGAAGGGACATGCTCATATGGTCTGATGCACAGGGTGAACAGACTAGAAGATAAGTGTAGTTTACAATTGTTGAGTACTGTTGACAGGCAACATACATACCATGTACTACAGGTGTACAATGCATTTCATACTGTTAACAGTATGTGTCTTGTGTAACAACAGTAATTAAATGTTGGTCATGATGTTCTGCTTTCCTCCTTCAGGTCTAATTGCACGTGCCGGTGGATGTCAGTGTTTGCAGTTAATGTCCCATATGTCAATGTGGATTACTCACAGGTATGTATGAATATACCAGCATGCACCATGTAGCTGCCACATAACAGTGAGAATGCCCCACGTTCCAAACACGTCTACTGATCCAGGAGCATGATAGCTGTGTATTAAGTTACTGTGGCTGCAGACGTGACATCCATACTGTGTGACATCACAGGTACAGTTACGTGGAGTGGTGAGGTAAGAGAGCAGTCTAGCTGATTACAAGGGTAGAGGCCAATGGGAAGTGTGATACACTCAGGTATTGATACACATGTATTCAGTGACACAGTAACACACCCATACACTCACAGATTCACCAACACAGTAACACACACTCACACACAGTTGCTACTGTTGAGGTGAGGACCCCTGCCTATGTGCAAATCATCATTACAGTACTGTGCACCTACATGATGTGCCACAGAGAATACACATGTACAGGTAGTCAGTATGGCCTAAGATCGGGGACATCAACACAGATAGTAGATTGCATCACCTGGATGGGGGGAGGGGTCTTATCAGTTCAGTATGGTAACATACATCCTCACTCCAGGGACTAGACAGCCATACACACACACACACACACACACACACACACACACACACACACACACACACACACACACACACACACACACACACACACACACACACACTGTGGCATTCACTATTGAATACACCTATGTCACGCACATACAGATACCTCACATGTGTGAAATATACACCCCTGCAATGTCCTGCTTTCTAGATTGCAGTCTGTACAGATGTGTACAGTAGTGTACAGGAGAGTGAGTAACAATTGAGATGTTCCCACCATACGTGACATATATAGACACACACACAACCACCCATGCCAGTACTGTGAATCAAAGACCTGCCTAGCTCATGATATGTGTGACAGACTTAGAGCAGTATTGCATGTGTTACAAAGTGTACTGACACTTCCTTTGGTAACAGTGCTGATATATGCACATGGGACGTCTTAACTGTTAACAGGTGTCAAGTGATTTACCTTCAGTGTCACCCTGACTGCTGCCTAAGTTGTGTGTTATGTCCTTCAATTAATGAAACCATTGCTTACCGGTTACACAGGTTATTGTAGGACCACTTGTGACACACTTGTGAGCTGTCCTCAGCAAACATCCATCTGCAAAGATGCCCCGCCACTTAGTTATTTCCACACATCTGTCCAAACCTAAGGTACATCTTTCCGTACATTCAGCATATCACCATATACAGTTGGCAATGTTGAGGCTGCATTGCAACTGCATGATGTACTATGATACACGTCACCTGCATACATCAGCAACTGCACACACATGGTATCTGAATGCATACCACTACATGTACATATGTGTAGGTCCTACAATCCTGTCATTTGGGAATGTTTGTAGGCATTGCAATTGGTGGACATGTGTAATGACATACATGACACATGGACTGTTGTATGATATGATAGGTGTAATGGGTGACTGGTACAGAGGGAATGTTACTTCTGTCAACATTGATATCACACCTTATGTACTGCTAGCATTCAGCAGCCATGGACCTACATTCCATGTGTATGTGTGTATTGGCTGTAGCCGCCTGTCTGCACAAAGGACAACAACAGCTATGCAATTTACATGTATGTTGTGTGTGGCATGTACATATCCCGGGCAAGTACATGTATGTCATATCCAAACATGAGGGTGTGTACTGGTGTACAGCAACAGTCATCTGCTAATGCTGTAAATAACCAAGGGCCCCTGGTATGTGTACAGCTGACCTGGTTACAGACAGTGGTATCATTGCATTGCATAACACATGATGCAACTGTGTCAGTACATGGGTACTCTCTACAGTTGATGTAGAGCTTGGTACAGTCCACTGGTTAAGGGTCACATGGTGGTGTACTCTTATATGTCCTACAACATCTATAGATGTGTGTTGGTGGTCCGAGGGCATGGTGGTGTCTGAGGTTTACATCCTAGAATGCAATATTTCACACCGTGTCCTGCAGCTGACTCATCTATGATGCCTTTCTTGAGGGTACCGGTCAGTACATGTGAGTGGGCTCTATGTATGTGGGGACACCACCACCTGGAGCGGACCATACCTGTGTTATGGCCCACATGTCTGGTTCTGAGGTATATGGTGGTAGTGCTATTGTACACTACAGAGCCTTCAGCCAGGTGTTCCCCACTGCACAGATGTCAGTACTCCCCATTGTTGGATCTACAGTGAGCAGCTGTGATAATGGATGCTACACATCTATTACTGGTTAGCATAATCATACAATGCAGTTGTCCTCTAGGTGTCAGGGTGTTATCCTATGTTTAGGACATTTGTCTTGGAATGGCACTATATGAGGGGATGTGGCTTGGGTATTATCCCCACTCCCTTGAATCATGGATGCACGTGATATGTGTTAAAGGCCTGTCTACTGTCAGTCATGTCATCCCAGAATGACAAACACTGGACAACCTTGTGCTTACAGCAGGACATTGGCTCATTCTGTTGGTCAAGCAGTTGCCACTCCTAGCAAGACATCAATGCAAGTAGTGGTATTGTGCTTGGTATAGGATGGTACATCTAAGGTGATGGACAGCACCAGACGTTGTGTAAAAGACCTGTGTCAGATATATGTAGTGCAGCGTTCCTGCTAACAATGACAACTACTAACACCAGAGCCCATTACAATGTGCTCTTTATGTCTAACTGTAATAGCATGGCCACTGTGGCCTTCTGTGTTTAGAATCAGACTGCATCCCAGACAGCCCTGTGCTACTAAGTGTATGAGCATGCCCAGTATAACCTTGTGTAGATGGACACATAGTGTATTCCGAACAGCCCTGTGCCACTAAGTGTGTGAGCATGCCCAGTGACACCTTGTGTCGGTTATGTGCCTCTATGTATGGGCATGGAAATTGTAACCTTGTATAGTGATAGTAGTCATCCATTCCACAGATGGGCATACTCCAGGTCAGGATGGATTCCTACTTTAAACACATAGGTTCACAGGTATGCACATTTTAACTGCCAGCATCTCTGTTGATGTCCGCATTCCTAGAAGGTCATAATGACAGCCTTGAAATGTGTAGTCTGTGTGGCGAGATGTGTAACTATGTAGTATTGTAATAGTGATCTGTAGATAGGCAGGTGTTCTGTTCCCACCACTGGCGTGTGTGTGTGTGTGTGTGTGTGTTTGTCCCAGTCTGCCTGAGGACTGAATAATGCTTTTAGACTGCTCACACTCCATACAATTCTTATAACCATCTTTGGCAAGGCTGATGATGTCACCCACCTACAAATACACCTCCGGGAGTGCTGTGTCCCAGTAATCTTGGTAGCACGTTCTGTAACTGCGTAATACTGTAGTGTAATAAAGTAGTTAGGTCAGTGTTCTAATCCCAGACTTGCTGTGTGTGTGTGTGTTTGTCCTCATCTGCCTGAGGACTGAATAATGCTTTTAGACTGCTCACACTCCATACCATTCCTACACCCACCTTTGGCAAGGCTGATGATGTCACCCACCTAGAAATACACCTCTGAGAGTACTGTAACCCAGTAATTTGGGTAGCGCATTCTGTAACCGCATAATGCTATAGTGTTTTAAAGTACTTAGGTCGGTGTTCTAATTCCAGACATGCCAAGGGTGTGTATGTGTGTGTGTGTGTGTGTGTGTGTGTGTGTGTATGTGTCTGCCTGTGTGAGACAATTACAGTGCTTTGCAGAGTATGCACTCTCTGTGCAAATCACATGACCACCTTTGTCATTCCTGTTGTTGTCACCCAACTATGTATACACGTGTAGGTGTGCTGCTACCCAGTATTCACTGTAGTGCGTGCCCTAAAAGCGTATTGCTGCAGTGTGATATGGTAGGTAGGGTTTGTATACAGGACATGGCAAGTGTGTGTTTGTCTGTCAGAGCCTGTGTAGAGGTGGCTGTGAGTGTCTTACCATTGGACATGTTGGGGAGCGGATTTTGTAGTTTTCCTATATGGTGCCCGTCTTATGACACATTGGCCACCTCACAAGGAGTACAGCTGTCAGTCAGCCATGGGACTGTGTTGGCAAGCCATACCCCTACATCTGGCAAAAGGCTTGGTGAACAAAGTATGCAACCCTACTAGTACCTGGTATATGTCCTGCACCCATATGCCATGCACAAACAAACTTGCCTAGGATATCCCACTATGTTGCTAGTACCATGCCCATTGATGACAGATAGTAGGCATGGTGTGAATGCAGTGGCCTGCAGAGGACATGGCACCCTGTACAGCGGTACAATAGGCACATATATGTGGACATTGTGCCTCCACTATGTTCCACACTGGATGTTTGCAACATATGTGGTGCTATCAAATGTGATCAACAGAGGCCAGACAATGCTGTACACATGTGCCCTGTATGGACCCATGCCACTGACATCACAGAATACCTGTATCATACTATCCATGCAGGTGCAGGGTCGACCTGCTCACTATAAGCAGGTTTCACCACACCAGGCCAGTATTGGCATATTGGGGATAACAGGCTGTGTACACAACATGTGCCTGCCAAACCAGGTACACCTGTATAAGTCACTGTACAGTATTGTGGGACATGCACATCCCAGGCAATGTCTATGTGAAGGACTATCAAACACAGACATGGCATGCATTGCAAAGCTATGGCCATACACATTGGTAACCAGGATGTCAGGGCAGATCATGCAGTACCCATCTGTGTGGGACATTGCAGACACTACACACCATTGTCAGGTGATGCAATGCCAAGGATTACTCCTCACCCAGCCTTGTACAGCCATCTTGCACAGCCAACCACTACACACCCATGATGCAATGCATACATGCATGCCAGTACTGGCACTTGTGTCTGCGTGTGGATTGTGATGTTCCCAACCACAGTCACTACCAGTATAACCCTCGTTGGCATATCAACAGATGTCAAACACTTTCACATGCCCTAGCCCATAGAACCTCCAGATATCCCCTGTGGTTCATGTAGTCCTGTGAATTACTGCAGTGTGGCAAACTAAGTAGTTAGGTTGTGTATTTGTGGCCCTGGCAAAGAGTGTCAATGCGTGTCCATTAGAGAGTGTGGTTGTGGTGACAATGGCATCCGTTCACGTGGACAGCCATGTGTGCCACACCTAATGTTTGTCTACTATATCTCTGTTGCAGATGTCACTCACCTACACACATATATGTTCTTACAGCACAGCAACA
The DNA here is from genome assembly GCF_019279795.1 of Protopterus annectens. Taxonomy (NCBI): domain Eukaryota; kingdom Metazoa; phylum Chordata; order Ceratodontiformes; family Protopteridae; genus Protopterus; species Protopterus annectens. The sequence continues at coordinate 1,240,064,912 of NC_056731.1, read as the reverse complement.
TGTTGCCTTTGTGGCACATGTAATAATGTCATGCACATGTAATAGTAATGAGTAGTCAGTCAGGGGATTGACCCCTGTGCTGTTAGGCGTGTAGCAGACGATGCTTAGGGTTAAGTCTCCAAGCCCTTCCCTGGTGTACTTTGCCAGTCCCACCCACACACTATCTGGTGGATGTGAAGGAGTACACCTGCACAGCAGCAGCATGTGTATTGTAAGTGATGGACATGGTCAGGTGATGGCCTCTGCACCTATTGCAGTCCTACTCTAGCTGATAGAGTGTGGAACAGCTGTGATGTTGTTCCCATAGCCATCCGCATGATAAACACAGTACACTATCTAGGGAAATCACGTTAGTATTTGGCCATGACAGCCGCTGTGAGTGGTACCTGGATGTAGTGTTCTGACACGGCATCACAGATGATACCTGGATGTACCTCAAACATTTTACACAGTGAGAAATAGCCTAAAGGCAGGAGGGTGATGTGCCACATATGACTACAGCATGTAAGTGTAGCTATGCTGCATTGAGACTACTGCCTGTTTAACATGTGTGTGGTAATGACTATTCTGCATGTTATAATACAGACATAGCAGTACTCTGTTCATGAGAGACCCCCATCTGTAGGGCCATCTGTGAACTGGTCAGTGTGTGCAACTATTTGTTTCCTGTGTTACACACTGAACACATATCTGTGCACAGCAGAAGCATAGTGTGAGGATTGCAGACAGTACATGATGATAGGGATGTCTTACTGCCATCGCATCCCTGGCTGGACATGTGTCACATGAGACAGTGGTATGACAGACACTGTCTGGGGTTCCCAGCGACAAGCCAATAATGGACAACTATTCATAGCTGCGGTCACACGTCTACTACACATTGTACAGATGGCATGCAGTATATATGCATGTCTTGTGCTCCCTCTGCAAATGTATATCATCTGTTGTGTTGGGTTGATGGTGATATCTATGCATACTGTTGTAGGTAATCCTGTATGCTGTTGTGTTGGGTTGATAGTGATATCTATGCATACTGTTGTATGTAATCTTGTATGCTGTTGTCTATCACTAAGCCATATGTGGGTTTAAACTGCAACACCATAGGCTGAATGGGTTGGGAGGTCCTGGTAGAACCTCCTGTCCCACTTCAGGTGACCATGGCACTGGGCACTAGCACATCTGGGGCCCAGCCTTGGACATCATCCTCTGTAGGCTCTGCACAACCTTCTGGTGGTACCACCACTGAGGATGGAGCATGTCCCCCCTGGGAGCAGGACCAGACAGGTACATGACTGCTGTCGTGCGATCCCAGATGTGTTGCGTTGGGGGCACACTAAGAGGTTCTGAAGCCATATACGCAAGCTCAAGGGCAGAGTGTCACATTTACAGGGTGATGCTGCCCCTCCTGGACAGCCCCCAGCACTGCCTCCTTTGCAGCTGTTTAGGTGCAGTGGCAGTTGCCCATAGCTGTGGACCTCCATCTCACTGTTCCCATGAGCTTGTGAATGCTGAACACCCATCCTGTCTGGGGTGTATCCCCCCACGTGTCATATACTAACCCTGTATGCTGTTTTTTCTGTGATCCTACCCTACCTATCCTCCACGGCCATACCTACACTCCTTCCCCTACATCCGACCCTCACCTACGGAAACATAAGACCAATTGGCTCCTAGTACAAAATCTGCCCTATACATAGCTGTCCATTTCACACACGTGCCCACTGGACACATGTAACCCTTGTAATATGCATCACAACATACTCCTGTTATTCTCACCCCTGTCCCTCAGGCACACGATCCTGGTATGCACATCACTCCTAAATGGTCCAGGTACACGTGATGAGGATGACCCCATTGTACACACAACACTACCGGTCCATCTATGGTTACCCCATTTACCTTTATCATGATGATGATGTTGCACACAGCACCTTGCAAGAGTACCGTTCACACATAATGATTGGACAGGTACTGTTGTGTTAATGTACATTACATGCACAGAGTGATACAGGCAATGTACAACTATTTGTGTGTATGAATGACATATGTCGGTCTGAGGGAATCTTGAGATCACATAGAACAATACCACTACATAATATAGGCGTCACTGGTGTTTCCCGTTTCACTCATTTGTAATGCTTTGTTGCCACATGGTATGTTCCTGATATATCTCTATATATGTATGTACCTATATGCTGGACATAAACATTCACATATACATCTACATGATGAGATACATTCCTATACTGTTGAATGACTGCACTGTATATGTTTGTGGTAGTGTCTTTTGTCTGTATATCTGCCATGACGTATTGCTAATTCACATTAGCTTTGTGTGCAGGGTCCTGGTTCCGACCCTTGCAGAGGACGTTTATTTGGTTGCAGGGTAGAACAAGGCCATTGGATACAAAGGGAGTAAGGCACATTAAAGCAGTTGGGAGCGGGTGTGCATGGGTTTGCATGGTGTTAAGCACTGCTGACCTCTGGTTACAGCTTCTTACACTCGGTTAGCCTCCACATTGCTTTACCAGTGCAAAGCTCGCACACTGGTAGACAAACACGCTTACACCCGCTCGCTCCCGCACTTGCAAATGCACCGACATTGGTGCTTGCATCTGTCACTCACACCCCTGGGTGGGAGCGAGGACCACAATATTACCTTGTGATGCCTATTACATCGGACTACATGACTACAGTATCGGGAATGGCTGCCCATTAGGCGATGGCATGGCATTCGACTGTACGGAATCAGCGGCCTGTCCAGTGAATTAATCATATTATTTGTGTGTTCCTCATACAATCTGCTCCCATCTGGCTGATACATGGGAACTGAGACTCTTCAATACAGAGAAGTGATTGGGTTTTGGGAGCCACATCCGTTGGCCGAGTCATGCTACCGCATGCCTATTATAGGTTTGCCACCTTTTCAATTGGCCAAGGTGGGACATTAGAGTTAGCACCTGTCCCACTTTGCGAGGGACAGTTCCTCTTTAGGCAGTTTTTCCTGCAAAAATAATCAAGACATAGCAAATGTCCTGAGATTACAGGACAATATTATATCCTAAGTTTCTTTAATAGTTGCATAAAACAGTTATTTTATGTATGAAACTTCTATATGTTATGTGATGTAGCATAAGCAATTCATATGTTACTAGAATAAGCTTTTATTTGTGCAAATAAGTAAAATTCTGTACTATGCATGGCTGTAGGTATGTTTTGTCCTGGAAAGTCTGACATTTCTACAGAACATGTCCCACTTTGGGCATTTGAAAAGGTGGCAACCCTATAGGACCTTTATGTAGAGACATCAGATTTTGCAGGGCAAAACATACCCACAGCCAGTACAAAGGAGAGTACTTCCCTGTTTTGCCTAATTAAAAGGTTATTCTTGTAGAATTATAGTTGCTTATACTGTTTCTTATAACATTTAGGTGTTTCAGATACAAAATAATTGTTTTATGCAACTACTACAGACATTATAGGAAATCTTTGTCCTAAATCACAGGACATTTGCCATAATTACAATTATTTTGCAGGACACAACTACCCAAAGGGGAGTGTCCCTCGCAAAGGTGGACAGGTGGTAACCCCAACCCTATTATTCTATCATCTGTCTAAGATAGTCAGCGGAACATGCACTTTCTCTCACTAGCAGACCTCTCATGCGAATGGGGAAGAATGAACAGTGAATCAGGAACACTGCATACCAACCTCAGGGACACATTTAGAAGTTTGGTGCTATTAACCTGACACACTGACGGACCCAGAGCACATATGTATTCATACACATTGTCTGAGGTACATGCTGTTTATGACTTTTACATGTTGTCATTATTCATTACGTGTATTCCGCCACCTTTCCTCCTAATATCACTAGTTCTAAGAGAGTTTAGTTGGGACTGAGTTAGATTCTGATTCGTAATCACGTACGTCACTGGTAATTGGGGACAGTTCAATGATATGGTCCTTATGTATTCCCCCAATGGTTTATGGACTATCCAGTAGATGTGCTCTTAAGGTTTGGGAGGTATGGGCATCTGCTATACCGACATCAGAATATTACTTACATCCACGGGGCGGTCCTAATATGGCTATGAATACCTAATGGTACTGGTTTGAACATAAAAAGAGCAAGGCTTAACACACTGCAGATGTTGCATAGTCGAACTGTACAACAGACTGCCGGTTACATAGTGAAACATTTTACAAGAAAGCAATGTATCACTCAAAGTTACACAAATGGAGATGCATGTATATAATGAAAATGCATGCATAGAATGGGACAATGTATATACTACCATCAGCAGCTGAATAGCACACAGCAGTGAAAAAAGATATCATGTAGCAATATTCTGGGAAACCATAAAAAATTAACCCTGAGTAAAAGTCTAAGCAGACATGCCACATGGTGCTGTAACATGCACAAACAACCACAGCAAACAATTATAGTTTAGTGATGTGCAAATAAATTTATGTTAGAACCAATCTTTAGTGTGAACAGTGAAACAAACAAATGCAATGCCCTTATCTCAACATGTTGGAGCCATGCAAGACATGAGAATGAACAGCTAAAATGAACATGCTGCTTATGGGAAGTAGATTGGCATGAAGTGGCATTAAAAATGATGGCATAAATGTACTGCAATAAATCATGCAGTCCTTACTGTCTGGCATATGATAAATGGTATATATATTCAGTCTGGCATTAACGTGGAAAGTTAGAAATGAAACAATACAATGCAATAGTTCTGCCTTGATGCCATGCAGCAGAAGAAAATTCATCTCTAACAAGGAAAGTAAAACAAAGAAAAGTAATACATAGGAGACCAAACGTGTTCTGATATCCAGTACACAAGCCTATCTCTGATCATGTAGCCCAGGCTGGTATGACCCTGACCCTGAGTAGCATCCTGCCCTCACCAAGAATGATGCCACAGTACAAACAAAAAAATGATCAATTTCAACAACTGGCTAAGTTTCTGGTGTCATTCAAAGGGGATCCAGTATCTGTCCGCCTGGGATGACATGCTCAACAAGCTATGTTGCTTCACAAGAGATGGCTTGCAACTGTCACCCTTAGGCTTTCGAATATTGGCCAAGGCTCTTGCTGCCCCCATAGTGCCTTTTTTAGGCAAGCCTCAAAAGACAAACCCACCATCATAAATAGCACAAGTAACCAAAAACTGAGAGTAATGCTACTCAATGCCAGAAGTCTAAATCTCAAAATGCATCACTCAAGGCACTACTCAGTATGGAGAACATCGACATCTGTGCAGTAACAGAAACCTGGTTTAAGGCTCCTAAGAGCACCCCAGCACCATTCGGCTATAACTCATACCATACCTTTTGGCCACAGAACCATGACCAAAACACAAAAGGCGGGGGTGTATCCATATTCATCAAGGATACCCACACCTCCAGGTTAGGGATGCAGCACAATGCATCAGAGATCATCCATGTGCAACAACAATGGGCAAAACTGCAATCCAAATTGTATCTTGCTACAGATCACCCACCATGACCGAGGACCCCCATTCCGCATTTCTGGAGACACTGGGAAATATGAAGGTCCTACCATACACCCTAATACTGGGTGATTTCAATTACCCAAACATAAACTGGGAGAACTACTCAAGTACTAACTCCCTTGCCCAATGCTTCCTAGAATTTATAAACTCAAATGCCCTGGATCAACTGGTCAACACCCCCACCAGAGGGAACAACATATTGGACCTGGTCATCACCAACATGGGCGACCGGTGTTCCACACTGGAAGTCAACCCCTCGCTGATTAGATCAGATCATAACCTAATCACTCTGGATATCCACATTCCACCCCCAGCCCCAATCAAGGAAACCACTTTGAAAAACTTTTCAGAAGCAAACTTCACATTACTTAAGACCGAGGTGGAAAGGTTCACAGCCCCCATGCTAAAGGACAATGCCATCCAAACTGCTGAAACCTTTACAAAGGCACTCTATGAGCATCTGCAGGAATGCATGGATCGTGCTATCCCAAGTAAAACCAAGACTCACTCCTCCAAGAAAAGGAAACCAGTCTGGTGGACCCCTGCCATAAACAAGCTATACAACAGAAGGAGGAAACTAGTACAGAAAAGAGTAAAATTCCAAGAAGGAAAGACAACCCTGATCAGTATCAGTAAGAAACTATGATCCCTCATTAAATCATCCAAGGCTAGTTTCGAAAGAAAAATTGCCAATGACTCCAAAGATAACCACAAAGCGTTCTTTAGCTATGTCAAGAACCTAAGTGGAAACTCTCAGATCTGCTCTGAGTTAGTGCAGAATGGCACAAAATAC
>NC_056731.1:1239750706-1239852260 GCF_019279795.1 Protopterus annectens | reverse complement strand
ATAATTTGTTTGGTGAAAATTCAGAGCTCTCTCTGGTCTCTCTCTGTCTGCAGTTAGTTTAATCTTCTAACTTCATTGTTATTTGGTGTAGAGGTCTTAGCCTAGATGATTCCTTGTGCCTTAAAGTCTTAGTCCCTTATCTCTGAAATTATTTCTCCTGAATAGTTGCATACTGGGACTGTTTGGTTAGCTTTTTCATACCCTACATCAACTTTATTATAAGCTGAAATAAGTACAAACTTGCAGTGTTACAAGATAGTACTGAGTTTTATTTTTTCTGTTTATTGATTCATTGAATATTATGTTAAAAATAGTACTGCATTTATCATCTTAATTTGTTTACTGAAAATTCTGAGCTCTCACTCTCTGTTCTTTTCCTGTCTGCAGTTAGTTTATTCTTCTGAATTCATTGTTATTCAGTGTAGATGTCTTAGCCTTGAGGGATCCTCAGTGCCTTAAAGTCTTAGTCCCTTATCTCTGAAATTATTTCTGCTGAATAGTTGCATACTGGAGCTGTTTGCTTAGCTTTTGCATACCCTACATTAACTTTATTACAAGCTCAGTACAAACTTGCAGTGTTATAAGATAGTACTGAATTTTATTTTTTCTGCTTTTTGTTTCATTGAATATTGTTTTAAAAATAGTACTGCATTTATCGGCTTATTTATTTGTTTACTGAAAATTCTGAGCTCTCTATCTGTTTTCTCCCTTTCTGCAGTTAGTTTATTCTTCTCACTTCAGTGTTATTTGGTGTAGTAGGCTTAGCCTAGAAGGATTCTCTGTGCCTTAAAGTCTTAGTCCCTTATCTCTACAATTATTTCTTTTGAATAGTTGCATACTGGAGCTGTTTTGTTAGTTTTTGTCTACCTTACATCAACGTTATTACATGCTGAGATAAGTACAAACTTGCAATGTTATAAGATAGTACTGAGTTTTATTTTTTCTGTTTATTGATTCATTGAATATTGTGTTAAAAATAGTACTGCATTTATCTGCTTTTTTATTTATTTACTGAAAATTCTGAGCTCTCTCTCTCTCTCTTCTCTCCCTGTCTGCCATTAGTTTTTTCTTCTCACTTCATTGTTATTCGGTGTAGAAGTCTTAGCCTAGAGGGGTTCTCTGAGCCTTAACGTCCTAGTCCCTTATTTCTGAAATTATTTATGCTGAATAGTTGCATACTTGAGCTGTTTGGTTAGCTTTGGTATACCCTACATCAACTTTATTACAAGCTGAAATAAGTACAAACTTGCAGTGTTATAAGATAGTACTGAATTTTATTTTTTTCATTTTATTGTTTCATTGAATATTGTGTTAAAAATAGTACTGCATTTATCTGCTTATTTATTTGTTTACTGAAAATTCCGAGCTCTCTCTCTGTTCTCTCCCTGTCTGCAGTTTGTTTATTCTTCTCACTTCATTGTTATTTGGTGTAGTGGTCTTAGCCTAAATTGATTCTTTGAGCCTTAAAATTTTAGTCCCTTATTTCTGAAATGATTTCTTTTGAATAGTTGTACACTGGAGCTGTTTTGCTAGCTTTTGCGTACTGTACACCAACTTTATTAAAAGCTGAGACAAGTACAAACTTGCATTGTTATAGTATTGAAATTTATTTTTTCTGTTTATTGTTTAATTGACTATTGTGTTAAAATAGAACTGCATTTATCTGCTTATTTATTTGTTTACTGAAAATTCTGAGCTCTCTCTCTGTTCTCGCCCTTTCTGTAGTTAGTTTATTCTTCTCACTTCAGTGTTGTTTGGTGTAGACATCTTAGCCTAGAGGGATTATCTGTGCCTTAATTTCTTAGTGCCTTATCTCTGAAATTATTTCTGCTAAATAGTTGCATACTGGAGCTTTTTGGTTAGCTTTTGCATACCCTACATCAACTTTATTGCAAGATGAGATAAAGTACAAACTTGTAGTGTTATAAGATAGTGCTGAATTTAATTTTTTCTGCTTTTTGTTTAATTGAATATTGTGGTAAAATTAAAACTGCATTTATCTGATTATTTGTTTGCTGAAAATTCAGAGCTCTCTCTGGTCTCTCTCTGCCTGCACTTAGTTTATTCCTCTAACTTCATTGCTATTTGGTGTAAAAGTCTTAGCCTAGATGATTCCCTTTGCCTTAAAATCTTAGTCCCTTATCTCTGAAATTATTCCTCCTGAATAGTTGCATACTGGAACTGTTTGGTTAGCTTTTGCATACCCTACATCAACTTTATTATAAGCTGAAATAAGTACAAACTTGCAGTGTTACAAGATAGTACTGAGTTTTATTTTTTCTGTTTATTGATTCATTGAATATTGTGTTAAAAATAGTACTGCATTTATCTGCTTAATTTGTTTACAGAAACTTCTGAGCTCTCTCTCTCGCTCTCTCTCTCTCTCTGTTCTTTTCCTGTCCGCAGTTAGTTTATTCTTCTCAATTCATTGTATTCAGTGTAGACATCTTAGCCTTGAGGGATCCTCTGTGCCTTAAAGTCTTAGTCCCTTATCTCTGGTATTATTTCTGCTGAATAGTTGCATACTGGAGCTGTTTGCTTAGCTTTTGCATACCCTACATTAACTTTATTACAAGCTCAGTACAAACTTGCAGTGTTATAAGATAGTACTGAATTTTATTTTTTCTGCTTTTTGTTTCATTGAATATTGTTTTAAAAATAGTACTGCATTTATCGGCTTATTTATTTGTTTACTGAAAATTCTGAGCTCTCTCTCAGTTTTCTCCCTTTCTGCAGTTAGTTTATTCTTCTCACTTCAGTGTTATTTGGTGTAGTAGGCTTAGCCTAGAGGGATTCTCTGTGCCTTAAAGTCTTTGTCCCTTATCTCTACAATTATTTCTGCTGAATAGTTGCATACTGGAACTGTTTGGTTAGCTTTTGTCTACCTTACATCAACGTTATTACATGCTGAGATAAATACAACTTGCAATGTTACAAGATAGTACTGAATTTATTTTTTCTGTTTATTGATTCATTGAATATGGTATTAAAAATAGTACCGCATTTATCTGCTTTTTTATTTGTTTACTGAATATTCTGAGCTTTCTCTCTTCTCTCCCTGTCTGCAGTTAGTTTTTTCTTCTCACTTCATTGTTATTCGGTGTAGAAGTCTTAGCCTAGAAGGGTTATCTGAGCCTTAATGTCTTAGTCCCTTATTTCTGAAATTATTTATGCTGAATAGTTGCGTACTTGAGCTGTTTGGTTAGCTTTGGTATACCCTACATCAACTTTATTACAAGCTGAGATAAGTACAAAGTTGCAGTGTTATAAGATAGTAGTGAATTTTATTTTTTTCATAGTACTGCAGTTTTCTGCTTATTTGTTCATTTACTGAAAATTCTGAGCTCTCTCTCTCTCTCTCTCTCTCGCTGTTCTCTCCCTGTCTGCATTAAGTTTATTCTTCTCACTTTGTTATTTGGTGTAGAAGTCTTAGCCTAGAGGGATTCTCTGTGCCATAAAGTCTTAGGACCTTATCTCTGAAATTATTTTTGCTGAATAGTTGTATACTGGCGCTGTGTGGTTAGCTTTTGCATACCCTACATCAACTTTATTACAAGCTGAGACTAAGTACAAATCTGCAGTGTTATAAGATAGAACTGAATTTTATTTTTTCTGCTTTTTGTTTCATTGAATATTGTGTTAAAATAAGTACTGCATTTATCTGCTTGTTTGCTGAAAATTCTGAGCTCTCTCTCTCTCTCTCGCTGTTCTCTCCCTGTCTGCATTAAGTTTATTCTTCTAACTTCATTGCTATTTGGTGTAGAAGTCTTAGCCAAGATGATTCCCTATTCCTTAATGTCTTAGTCCCTTTTCTCTGAAATTATTTCTCCTGAATAGTTGCATACTGGAACTGTTTGGTTAGCTTTTGCATACCCTACATCAACTTTATTATAAGCTGAAATAAGTACAAACTTGCAGTGTTACAAGATAGTACTGAGTTTTATTTTTTCTGTTTATTGATTCATTGAATATTGTGTTAAAAATAGTACTGCATTTATCTGCTTAATTTGTTTACAGAAACTTCTGAGCTCTCTCTCTCTCTGTTCTTTTCCTGTCTGCAGTTAGTTTATTCTTCTCAATTCATTGTTATTCAGTGTAGACATCTTAGCCTTGAGGGATCCTCTGTGCCTTAAAGTCTTAGTCCATTATCTCTGAAATTATTTCTGCTGAATAGTTGCATACTGGAGCTGTTTGCTTAGCTTTTGCATACCCTACATTAACTTTATTACAAGCTCAGTACAAACTTGCAGTGTTATAAGATAGTACTGAATTTTATTTTTTCTGCTTTTTGTTTCATTGATTATTGTTTTAAAAAATAGTACTGCATTTATCGGTTTATTTATTTGTTTACTGATTTGTTTACTGAAAATTCTGAGCTCTCTATCTCTTTTCTCCCTTTCTGCAGCTAGTTTATTCTTCTCACTTCAGTATTATTTGGTGTAGTAGGCTTAGCCTAGAGGGATTCTCTGTGCCTTAAAGTCTTAGTCCCTTATCTCTACAATTATTTCTGCTGAATAGTTGCATACTGGATCTGTTTGGTTAGCTTTTGTCTACCTTACATCAACGTTATTACATGCTGAGATAAGTACAAACTTGCAATGGTATAAGATAGTACTGAGTTTTATTTTTTCTGTTTATTAATTCATTGAATATTGTGTTAAAAATAATACCGCATTTATCTGCTTTTTTATTTATTTACTGAAAAATCTGAGCTCTCTCTCTCTCTTCTCTCCCTGTCTGCAGTTAGTTTTTTCTTCTCACTTCATTGTTATTCGGTGTAGACGTCTTAGCCTAGAGGGGTTTTCTTTGCCTTAAAGTCCTAGTCCATTATTTCTGAAATTATTTATGCTGAATAGTTGCATACTTGAGCTGTTTGGTTAGCTTTGGCATACCCTACATCAACTTTATTACAAGCTGAAATAAGTACAAACTTGCAGTGTTATAAGATAGTACTGAATTTTATTTTTTAATTTTATTGTTTCATTGAATATTGTGTTAAAAATAGTACTGCATTTATCTGCTTATTTATTTGTTTACTGAAAATTCCGAGCTCTCTCTCTGTTCTCTCCCTGTCTGCAGTTTGTTTATTCTTCTCACTTCATTGTTTTTTGGTGTTGTAGTCTTAGCCTAAATGGATTCTTTGAGCCTTAAAGTATTAGTCCCTTATTTCTGAAATGATTTCTGTTTAATAGTTGCATACTGGAGCTGTTTTTTTAGCTTTTGCATTCTGCACACCAACTTTATTAAAAGCTGAGATAAGTACAAACTTGCATTGTTCTAAGATAGAATTGAAATATATTTTTTCTGTTTATTATTTAATTGACTATTGTGTTAAAAATAGAACTGCATTTATCTGCTTATTTATTTGTTTACTGAAAATTCTGAGCACTCTCTCTGTTCTCACCCTTTCTGCAGTTAGTTTATTCTTCTCACTTCAGTGTTATTTGGTGTAGATGTCTTAGCCTAGAGGGATTATCTGTGCCTTAAATTCTTAGTGCCTTATCTCTGAAATTATTTCTGCTAAATAGTTGCATACTGGAGCTTTTTGGTTAGCTTTTGCATACCCTACATCAACTTTATTGCAAGATGAGATAAAGTACAAACTTGCAGTGTTATAAGATAGTGCTGAATTTTATTTGTTCTGCTTTTTGTTTAATTGAATATTGTGGTAAAATTAAAACTGCATTTATCTGATTATTTGTTTGCTGAAAATTCAGAGCTCTCTCTGGTCTCTCTCTGTCTGCAGTTAGTTTATTCTTCTAACTTCATTGTTATTTGGTGTAGAAGTCTTAGCCTAGATGATTCCCTTTGCCTTAAAGTCTTAGTCCCTTATCTCTGAAATTATTTCTCCTGAATAGTTGCATACTGGGACTGTTTGGTTAGCTTTTGCATACCCTACATCAACTTTATTATAAGCTGAAATAAGTACAAACTTGCAGTGTTACAAGATAGTACTGAGTTTTATTTTTTCTGTTTATTGATTCATTGAATATTGTGTTAAAAATAGTACTGCATTTATCATCTTAATTTGTTTACTGAAAATTCTGAGCTCTCTCTCTCTCTCTCTGTTCTTTTCCTGTCTGCAGTTAGTTTATTCTTCTCAATTCATTGTTATTCATTGTAGATGTCTTAGCCTTGAGGGATCCTCTGTGCCTTAAAGTCTTTGTCCCTTATCTCTGAAATTATTTCTGCTGAATAGTTGCATACTGGAGCTGTTTGCTTAGCTTTTGCATACCCTTCATTAACTCTGTTACAAGCTCTGTACAAACTTGCAGTGTTATAAGATAGTACTGAATTTTATTTTTTCTGTTTATTGTTTCATTAAATATTGTGTTCGAAACAGTACTGCATTTATTTGCTTATTTATTTCTTTACTGACATTTCTGAGCTCTCTCTTTGTTCTCTCCCTTTATGCAGTTAGTTTATTCCTCTCACTTCCTTGTTATTCATTGTAGAAGTCTTAGCCTTTAGTGATTCTCTGTGCATTAAAGTCTTAGTCCCTTATCTCTGAAATAATTTCTGCTGAATAGTTGCATGCTTGAGCTGTTTGGTTAGCTTTTGCATACCCTACATCAACTTTATTACAAGATTAGATACGTACAAACTTGCATTGTTATAAGATACTACTGAATTTTCTTTTTTCTTTTTGTTTCATTGAATATTGTGTTAAAATAGTACTGTATTTATCTGCTTATTTATTTGCTTACTGAAAATTCTGAGCTCTCTCTGTTTTCTCACTATCTGCAGTTAATTTTCCTTACCTACCCTCTCTGTCCTTGTTGTGGTATTAATTTTGGTGGCTTTGGAATTGACCGCCCCTCCTGTAAATTTGTGTTTGAACACTCCTCCTGGGCCCATCTCATTTGCTCACTCATCTGAGTCTAGTGAGATCATATTTTGATTTCAGGCCCTCCTACCATTCCCATCTGTTCAGCCCTATCCCAGCTCAATCCTAGTTTAGTCTTATTAGCTCATCCTGCCTAATACAGAGAGAAAATTTGAGTAGGCATACCCACTTAGGCCTGAGCTTGTTCGATTGAAGACTGCTGGAACAGGGCTCTGTTCTAAGGTTTTTTACCGGTTAATTGGGTAATTTGTTCAAATCAGTTTGCTTGTTTTCTATTGTTATATACCTTATTTTACTTTTGCCTCTTCTTAAAAGTACTCAATTGTGTTTATTCTGCTACATTTGTTACTGCTTGGTAGTAGCCTGATTAAATTGTAACTGTTATTCTAAGCCTTTTGGTTTAAGCACTTGGGCTTCAAACTAGTTGTTTTACATTAAGAAGGTTTGTAGACTGCATTGTTGTGGCAGGACTGGTAGCTTAAATTCTTTTAAGTTGGGAATTGCTGATTGAAGGTGAGGTGTCTGTTATTCTAAAAGCGCATTAGTTCTGGTTTAAGCACTTGGGCTTCAGGCCAGTTATTTTGCATTAAGAAGGTTTGTAGTCTGCACTCTTGTGGGAGGAGAGTCTAGATCCTGCCCTTCTGAGCTGGGAATTTCTGGTTAAAGGCTTATTGTGCCCGCTTATTTGATCTGTTTCTTTGTGAAATTTGTGCGCCTTGTTTGCTGTAGCCCAGAAGTTAGTAGTGTATTGGCCATTTTGGGATAATTTCTATCTCTTTCATTTCCCTGCTATAAAAACTGCATGTGCATGGTTTTGCGCACTGGGCAGGGCCGGTTAGCTAGTATTAAACTATTCCTGGCTCCACGACGTCTGCTCTTCAATTTTTCCCTTGGAACTAGACAAACTTTCAACTTAAGCACTCAAACCATTCATTTCACAGCCCAGCACTTGCTCAAAACTCTTAGCAAGCACTAATTAACCCTAGCACTAGACCCCCTATACTGTCCAAAAGGGCAAGGATCTCTATTTGTCCCTACCAGCTAATCAATAAAACAGCTCACTTTACCTTTTCAGGCATGTCTAAAGGGCAGTTTCAGGTGTACTCTCCAGTCCAACTGGTGAATCTGGGCATTTTGAGGCAATATTACAACTCCCTCATGTACACAGACAACCCTCTCCTCCTACCACCAAACACTAATATATGCGAGAGATACAATTATACAGCCAAACTGGAGGCAAAGCTCTCTCAACCCAAGACTGGAACTGACAGTCAAGAGGAGAAGGAAAATACTTGCAACACACCACCAGTCTCATATAGACCTACTAAACCAACACCGGCAAATAACACACATAAATACACGAAAACATACTCGGAGGCTCTAAATAAAAATCTGCAAAAGCAACAGAGACCTCCAAAGCAGACACCCAAGCAACCTCCACACCCCATCACAAACCATGAAACACATACTTCACATAATAAGTGTGCCATGCAATCACAGCCCTTAAGGCAAAATAACATAACCAACACACTAGTAATAGGCAACTCTATAGTCAGGCACACTGATGTCCCACTAACTAGGCTGGACAAGGAGGAGGTTACAGTTAGCTGCCTGTCGGCACCAGGATCTCTAACATAACACAAGCACTCAGGTCACTCCAGAATAAGTACAAATATGACTCTGTCACTGCCCATGTTGGTGTGAATGACCTGAGATGTACCTCCCTGGACTACATAAAAAGAGACATGGAAGAGCTCTCTGATCATGTAGCCCAGGCCGGTATGACTCTGACCCTGAGTAGCATCTTGCCCTCACCAAGAATGATGCCACAGTATAAAGAAAAAATGATCAATTTCAACAATAGGCTAAGTTTCTGGTGTCATTCAAAGGGATCCAGTATCTGTCCACCTGGGACGACATGCTCGATAAGCCACATTGCTTCACAAGAGATGGCTTGCACCTGTCACCCTTAGGCTTTTGAATACTGGCCAAGGCTTTTGCTGCCCCCATAGTACCTTTTTTAGGCAAGGCTCAAAAGACAAACCCACCACCGTAAATAGCACAAGTAACCAAAAACTGAGGGTAATGCTACTCAACGCCAGAAGTCTAAACTTCAAAATGCATGCACTCGAGGCACTCCTCAGTATGGAGAACATCGATATCTGTGCAGTAACAGAAACCTGGTTTAAGGATCAAGAGAGCACCCCAGCACTACCAGGCTATAACTCATGCCATACTTTACGGCCACAGAACCCGGACCGAAACACAAAAGGTGGGGGTGTATCCATATTTATCAAGGATACCCACACCTCCAGGTTAGTGGCACAGGACAATGCCTCAGAGATCATCCATGTGCAACTAACAACAGGCAAAACTGCAATTCAAATTGTAGCTTGCTACAGATCACCCACCATGACCCAGGACCCCCATTCCACATTTATGGAGACATTGGAAAATATGAAGGTCCTACAAAACGCCCTAATATTGGGTGATTTCAATTACCCAAACATTAACTGGGAGAACTACTCAAGTGCTAACTCCCTTGCCCAATGCTTCCTAGAATTTATGAACTTGAATGCCCTGGATCAACTGGTCAACACCCCCACCAGAGGTGACAACATATTTGACCTGGTCATCACCAACATGGGTGACCGGTGTTCTACACCAGAAGTCAAACCCTCGCTGGTTAGATCAGACCATAGACTAATCACTCTGGATATCCACATTCCGCCCCTACCCCCAATCAAGGAAACCACCTTGAAAAACCTTTCAAAAGCAAACTTCACATTACTTAAGACAGAGGGGGGAAAGGTTCACAACCGCCATGCTAAAGGACAACGCTGTCCAAGCTGCCGAATCCCTTACAAAGGCACTCTATGGGCACCTGCAAAAATGCATGGATCGTGCTATCCCAAGCAAAACCAAGACTCACTCCTCCAAGAAAAGGAAACCAGTCTGGTGGACCCCTGCCATAAACAAGCTATACAATAGAAGGAGGAAACTGGTGCAGAAAAGAGTAAAATCCCAAGAAGGAAAGACATCCCTGATCAGTATCAGCAAGAAACTACGGTCCCTCATAAAATCATCCAAGGCTAGCTTCGAAAGAAAAATTGCCAAGGACTCCAAAGATAACCACAAAGCATTCATTAGCTATGTCAAGAACCTAAATGAAAACTCTCAGACTTGTTCTGAGTTAGTTCAAAATGGCACAAAATACACTGAACTGACTGATATTGCCAAAATTCTGGCAGACAGGTTTAGTACAAACTTTACCCTACTCTCACCCCCTAAAGGGCCCATAACCATACCAGAAGAATGTAGTGCCCCAGCAATCACTGACACACAGGTTAAAACAGCCCTATCCAAAGCCAAAAATACAACTTCAGTGGGCCCAGATGGTGTCCCAGGCTGTGTCTTACATGAGCTCCAAAATGAACTAACCCCTCACCTAAACACACTGTTCAAACTCAGCCTCTCTACAAGCTATGTACCCATAGAGTGGTGCACAGCAACAGTTATCCCACTTCACAAAGGTGGAGCCACAACGGACCCCGGGAACTATCTCCCTATAAGCCTGACTAGCCTGGTCTGAAAGGTTATGGAGCACATCATCATCATGGAATTAATTAACAGAGACATTGGGAACCTTCAAACATTGGACCCTACCCAGTTTGGCTTTGTTAAGGGCAGATCATGCCTCCTAATCCTGGTGGACTTCTTTGAGACAGTTACCAAGACTTTAGATGAGGGAATGGAGGTCCACACAGCCTACCTAGACCTTGCAAAGGCTTTCTACACCATTCCCTATTCTGGTATTATAGACAAGCTCACCAGCCTGAACATAAACCCCTACATCACAAGATGGGTTGCCAGTTGGCTCACGGATAGAACCCACACAGTGAGAGTTGCAGACTCTTGGTCCGACTATAAACCAGTTACAAGTGGCATCCCCCAGGGCTCAGTCCTGCGACCCCTCTTGTTCAGCATATACTTCTCAGAGGTACAGGCAAGCACAGGAGGACTATGGCTGACCAAGTTTGCAGACGACTGCAAACTGGGGGCCATAACTGACTCTCCAGCTGATACAGACATCCTCCAGAAGGGTCTCACTGAGACAGATACCTGGTGTCAAAATCATGGGCTCAAGCTAAATGCCAAAAAGTGCATAGTCATCCCCTTTGGAAAAAACAAAGTACCCGCGAACTACCACATATGTGGTAGTCCCCTAAATACAGAAAATGTAATAAGGGATTTAGGGACCTAAGTAGATAGTAATCTCTCCTTTGATAATAATATTGCCAAGGTGATTAGAAAATCCTTCTATGTGGCCCATATAATCACAAAAGGGTTTGCATCTAGAACAAAAGAGGTTATTGTAACCCTCTACTCATCAATCATCAGACCCATCATAGAGTACAACGCCCCATTTGGGATGTACCTTACAAGACACCTGCAACAGCTGGAAAGACCACAGAAGTACCACACCAAGAGGATTACTGGCCTCACACATATGCCCTATGCAGCCTGACTGAGGAAACTCCAGCCGTACTCGGTTCCATCCCGTTTACTCAGAGGTGATCTCTGCCTGACATACAAGGCCATGTACAACCCAGAATTGATGGACATGCTCCACCTAAAAAAAAAAACAAATCCCCAAGAGCCACATGCTCTAGGGATCTAAACCTCACCACAGCGATAAATAGGACGTGCTGGAGGGATAGATTCCTGTCCCAGAGACTTCCCATGCTTAGGAACAGGATTCTAATCTACATTAGGCAGAGCCCCTCACTAACACTCTTCAAGAGAAACCTTGACGAGTGGATGGAAAACAGAAAATTTACCCCAGGGATCACTGCAGTTGCTCTGGTGGACAGAGGCACATGGAACTAATAGCTCTGCTGGACTGAGTCTCAGGGAACTAATCTAAGGGGGCGGCAAAAGAAAACGGTTCTACCTGACATAGCCGAATCCACACAACACCGACAACCACATCACCGACACCACATATTAACCACACATAACCGACAACGAAATAACCGACGGTACACAAACACCGAAAACCCCATACACTGCACACACCACAATAACAATTATTAAAAAACACATCCCCATTCCACAAACCACACACACAACACAAGCACACCAAAATCCTTACAAGCCCACACTAAACCCCCTAACTCACTTAACCCACCCCTATCCCCACCTAACTTAACTCACTTACTACCTCCCTCCCACCCCTACCGTCTCATTACCACCTACACTTCCACACAGCCTTTAACGTCCACATCCATCCTCGAGCTCTGTGTTGTCATCCGTGGTAGAACCAAGAAAACACATTCTGGCTAGGCTTATAGATGCCCTTGGGCAGATAGCCTAGCACTTACCTATGAACCTAAGCTCAGGAAGTGTCAGGGGCACAAGTATCACACTTACTTTTGGTGCAGAAGGCTGTGACCTCTATTCCTACACCAGGCAGATTGATTGCTGACACTGCAGTAGAGCATAAATGGGGTGTTGTATTCTGGAGTGTATTGTCCTTCAGGTGAGGTGTTAAACCGAGGCCCCATTTGCTTGAGTTTGTGGTAGTTCAGATGGATATAAAAAAAATCCCACTGCACCTACTGAAAATAGTAAGGCTCTTTATTTTTATCTTTTTTACATATTACATTATTTACATATTTATATTTTTACATTTTTAATATGCACGTTTACAAAACTATACAATTATATGAATAATTTAATTTCATTTTTCTATACATAGTCTATTGTTCTTACATGCATATTTATTAATTTGACCCCCCACACTCTTTTTTTCCATAACCACAATCTGATTTTTCTCAATATTATTGACAATAATAATTTCCCTTCATACATAATTTATTTAATTCTCTTATTCCATACTAAAATTTTTATCCAGATTTAATTTTGAATCTTTACTTCTTTCTCTTTTATTTTTGAAATTTAAGACCTGTTGTGATGACCCACCACTGGACCAGTAATCAAGGAGCTTCAATCCTCACCACTGACACCAGTGGTAGATGTACACTGGGAGGATAACAAGTACACACACAGTATTTTCAGATGCAGCTCTCTGCATCAAGTGCAATTTCCCTTAATAGCACACACAGAGACCACAGTCAGTCTGGGGCTGGTTTCTCCCTCTTTCTCCATATCTCCAATAAGACTCCCCATTGGCACAGCTATACAGCTAAGATCTCAGCTGAGTGACCAAGCCTAGACCTCCAGCACCCTGTCTGTCCAACCAGTGCTTCGTGTCCCTGTCCAAGTAGTTTACACGCACACACTTTGAGGTTTGATTTACACACACACACACACACACACACACACACACACACACACACACACACACACACACACACACACACACACACACACACACACACACACACACACACACACATACACACACACACACACACACGGGAAAGGCTGGCACAAGTTTACTAGCTATGCCCACTTCTACCCAGACTATAAGGTAGTTACTACTGCCACCAGCCACATCCTTATCAGCTACTTTAAGGCCTTTAACAAAGGGTGTCCAATCTTACTGTATAATGTTACTATCAATGCAAATGGTAGTTTGACCAAGAGCAAGGCTATTAGGAGTGGCCCACAGTGTTACCAAATAAATATGCAAGTACTCTCAGAACATAAATATGTCTAGACAGACCAGCCACAATGAAAGGTATAAATATATTTAATAATAAATATTAAAAGAACAAGAAAATACTCAGTATATAATCACAGTGACATCAGAGTTCAAAATCGCAGGAAATATTTAAAACAACATTGCAGGACAGTCTCATATAAATACAGTTCTAATACATTTCTAACACAAGCATCTTATATAGATCATGTTGATATTCACAAATGACATATAATTATTTACAAAATTCCAGATAGCTGTGCTGGCAGTATTCCCCTTTGTCATACCTGCCATCCATTTCCTTCCTTCTTTTCTTTTATATTACTGCCTTTATTTTTTTCTTTTTCTGTCCTTTGGTCTTTTGCCAGTAGAATTATTTTCCTCTTACCACTTTCCAGCTTATATGTCCTTTGTCACTAACTTCTGATTATATTCCTATTTCCTCTTCTTCTTTTCTATTGCAATTTTTTTCTAAAGTCCTCTTAGCTAGATTAAAGGCCAGTCAGTGCAGCTCCATAGTCCTAGATGCTGTTTAAACTAAATATGTAAAAGATTACAGACCAACCTCTGCAATAAATTCAGACACTAAAGTGACTGCAAAGGTGCTAGCCAGGACACAGGATGAGATCATACTGAGAATAATACAGGAGGGATCAAAATGTTTGTACAGGGAAGAAGGACCACTTGGACAGCTTTGGTCCATTTCCGTCCTCATTATTTATTAATGGACTCCTTGGGATCTCCCAGCACTTAACTGCATAATGTGATCAGATGATGTAGTGTTCAACAGGCATGCAAAATCAACTCACTGAAACTCTACAAAACTGCAGTTTGGTTTTGAATTACTTTGGAACTGGTTAGCTAAGAACACACTTGCAAATACTAGCAAAACTACTATTGTGCTGTTTGGCACAGCTCAGACAATTAAAAATGCCACTGTCTCTGATATCACTGATTTTTAACATTTTACCTAGACCCACCACTCACAGATACTGAAGAATTGCATTAGATCCTTATTTGTCTCCCTTTTACTCTTCATGTAGAGACACAAACTATCAAAGTTGTAGGACAACTTAAAGCAGCCTGTTCAATATCAGATCTACTTTTTCTAGAAGCCACACACTCCCTATTCAGAAGCCAGATGCTCTTCTCCCCTGAAGACATAGGCTCCATAGCCATCAATGTACTTATTCCTAAGATCAAAAATAGACCCACTTAATTGTTACAAACTCAGCTACTAATATCACATTATTACAAACTATGAAAGTAAACCTAAGTTAACAACAGAAAACTCCACTGCACTAAAATAAAGAATGGTATATGGTTTGCAGTTTTATCAAGAAATGAGCTACTGCTCAACACCCTTACTTAAAGCTACTTTATACAAGATACTGTCTACCCTAAAAGACTAGACTGTTTAATACAGATTATAATTATACTCTTAGAAATACAGATGACACTCAGTGAGCTAGACCCCCATACAAACTAGCTACTACCAAACAAGCCTTACCTAAAATTGCACCTTCCATATATAGAAGACTCCCAGATGAAATAAGACAAATCGATAAACTTACTATCTTCAAACAACAGCTAAAAAAATTATCTTATAAAACAGCAGCATGTCTGTATATGTTTCAGATATGTGATCTAGAAAGCACCTATGAAGAGAGGAACAATTACGTATTTCATTTTCTGGCTTAATTCTAAATTAGCTATTCTATTCATTGAAATGCTTTTTTGGAATTCAACCTTCATCTAATTTGCTCTATCAATAATGAACTGTGCCTACCTGAAAATTTAAAACTGTCTCTTCCTAAGTGATAATTCAGTACTGTGGTATATCTACAACTATGTTAATGCAAATGCCAATGTAAGTTTCTGTGCAACTAGTTCTGTTGCATGCTTAGTTGCATTGTTCAGCCTATCTAGTCCTGGTCATCCAGTTCACCCACCTGGTTAACAAATATTAAATAAATAAATAAATAAATAAGATAATTGAATTGCTGGGCTCTAACAGAGGTTATTGAGAAAAAAGTACAAGGGGGAACATAGGCAGGGATGGTCTTTTTGACCTACAAAAGGCCACTGAGATAGTTAGATTGGGATTCCTGTAACAGATACTAGGAAAAAAAGACCAATGGAAGAAAAATGTAGGACAGATAAAGGGAATTTACAATGAGATAGAGATAGAGGTAATGTCATATCATAGGATCATAGGAAGTTACTAGGCTTTTGGCCCTGAGGCCATTACAAGCATAGCCAAGAATTTAGCCCCATGATCCAACAAGTCAGCACCCAATACCCCTGTCCAGCAGGGACACAGGTGGAATCCCGGGGGTGTATTTTCTGTTCTTCATCCAGTTATCCAGGTTGTGCTTAAAAGGGGTTAATGAGGTACTCTGCTTGATGTGGAACAGGAGTCTATTCTACAGATGAGGGAGTCTCTGGGAAAAAAAATCTGACCACCAAGTCCTATTGATATCACAGACCAGGTTGAGGTTGCACGTGTGGCTTACTCGAGTGGAGCTTGACTTGTGGATATGCAGCAGTCCCATCAAGGCGAATATCCCAACTAGACGAGCAGACCCAACAGAAATGCTTAAAGACCTTAGACATTTGGGTAGGTCTTTAACACTAAAGATGATGTTTGAGGGTAGCGCCCTACCTGAAACAAATCTATTTAAGAAACCAAGTACTTTTATTCCAGTACCACATCCCACTGTACAAGTTTTTATTGATCTATGTGAGACACAGTTCAGTGAATTAATTCAGAAAGGCACTAAACCTAACTTCTGTAATATGACACGACATGACACTGCTGCACTGAATGAGTTAAAAGAGATGCATTCAGTGGAAGTTAGACCTGCTGACAAAGGTGGTAGTATAGTAGTATTAGACAAAGACTTGTATGTAGAACAGATGAAGAAACTACTTTATGATGTGCCTACGTATGCATGTATTTCTAGTAACACTGTGAACGGCGAAAAATTGCCTACCTCAGGAAACAGTGTATACACATATGTTTATTTAAAAGTCAAGAAAGAAGTAAAAGTATCTTAGTATCTTGTTTGAACTGACAGATAATAAATAAACTCATGAGTTTTCAAAGCAAATCAGTTCCTGTTTGAGTTTACACCATTAAGACAAAACTGCTGAAAGGACATTATTTTATAAAGTCTTTTGCAATGGGTGCTTCATAATTTCCATCTTTCATTGTTTTTACCTCTCTTTTTTAGAACTGACATACTATTTTTTCAGACTAGAAAAAAAATATGTATATTTCAGTTGATACCCTGACAGAAAAAAAAATGGAAAGTACATTGTAAAATTTTTTGTAGTGACTTGTTTAAGAATTGTACAAAGTCATAAGTACAGAAATATAACAATTGCCTTTGTGACACATATGGAAAACAGCAATATATTTATGCAAATTACATGTTTAAGCATGCAGTGATAAGTACTTAAGATATTGTCAGTACACATTTTACAACCTGTTTGCACAAACTGGCAATGTTAAAGTAATTTATCATTTGCTCCCTTTCTTACAAAGTAAAAGTTTATTATGAAATGAAATCAGAGTGGAGTTTGTTAGTAAAATTCATCAGTTTTGATTTTTATAAAATTAATTTATTAGTGATTGCACATATGCTTTTGAGCAATCTGCTGTGGAATTTCCCAGTGTCTTTTCCTGAAAACAATGAAAATAACATTGCCAGAGGAGTTATGAGTTTTGGACAGCTTAAGTAAACTATTTCACAAGGATATAAGACTTTGAATAAGTAATTACTAGTGTAATGTAAGTAATGTGTGAAAAATAACAGGGTACAGTATACTGAAGCACAGATTAGTAAGTGGATTATTAAGTCTTAGCAGCAGGTCATAGTAATGTGTCTCCAGGGATGATTAGGAAACACATCTAGCCCATTTGTCACAGTCTTTCTAAAGTGTATTTAAGTTGCTTTCTTGACGCATAGTAAATACATCCATAGAATGTTCTACAAACTAACATGCCAATCTAAGCACTCCATTTTGTGAACAGATAAAACCAGATCTAGCCATTGCTTGCTAGTGAGGCTGAATTCAGTTGTGCTAATGGCTGGAGTAGTCTAATGAATTTTTGTAGCTTTATTTCTGTGTTATAAATATGGTGATTTAGAGTGATAACCTTTCATTTGGTATGAGAAGGGACACATTGAGTCAATTGTCACATTTTGGGACCAGATAAAGCCAGATCTGACTACTTAGTTTGAAGCCAGGTACAGCAGACTAATTGACTTTTGATATTATTGCTTAATATCAAGTGTACTGATATAGCTTGCAATGTTTTTACTGTTAAATTAGTTTTTGCTTTCATTGATGTACTGTTTCCTTTTGGTGGCAGGAGAAGATTTCCAGGCTAGTTGCATGTGTTGCTTACTTGCTATGAAATTCAAGTGTCCTGTATTTGATTGATGTGTTCTGCTGAAGTTTTGTTGCTTTATTTCTGTGTTATAAATAATACAGTTTAGGAAGTCACACTGCATTGTGTTGCACAGACGAGGACTTTTGGATCCTTAAATTTCTCTAGGTCTCCCACTTCCCAACTCCTGTTGTACTATTAATGGTACTATCAAACTGTGTTGCACGATGAGCTACACTGGGCGACTCTTGTCCCCCCACTGCACGTAGTAGCCCATTGCTGCTCTAAAGCATCGAAGCAGCACACACCTACTAGATGTTGGCCCAAGCCACCCATACTTGATCTACGTTACCTGCAACAGACTGCTGTGTAACAGCACTATACTCTACATTGTAAAAACAGATTTAAGGTAAAATTATTTTTAGCCTGAAGAGTATAAATCTAAGTAAAAGTCTCAGCACAGATAGTAGTAAAGCAGTGTATCTTTAGAAATCAGATTCAAGAGAACCTTACCTAATTAATAAGTTAGTGAAAATACTGATTAAATTCACTTAATCTTTGGAGAAAAGGGAGGGTCAGCCTTCTTACCTTCCTTCCATTGCCAGCTTCATAACAGTTGCTATCCTCAGGCAGTGTAGCAATTGTCTGATGTTCACTGATAATGAACTTTTACTTAAAACACATTCTGTTTTTGAGAGATACACGTATTTATCTACCATGCAGACCTCACTCTCAATAAAGAAGCACAGACTGTGATTTGCACACATAGCCACAATGCTCTACACAAATCTACTCTAAAAGTCTTAATGATAAGGCAGTGAAAAAAAAAACATTGCCAGAAACATTTATACCTATGAAGACTAGATCTCAGCATAAATCTATCATCCTACCTCCTTCTTGCACACACAAAACAAAAATTCACCAGGATTTTAATCAAAACAAATCCATCACACCAGATGACTCTACAAATAAAAATGTTTTGGTGATTAGTGACTCACTATTGTCAGTCACACTGATTCTCTTCTCACCAGGCTGGACAAGAACAGAATGATAGTGAATTGTGTTTTAGGTGTCAGGATCTCTGATATATCTAGAGCCATTCAAGCACTCCCACCTAAAATATATGACTAAAGGATGCTGGGACTCCATATGGGGTAACTGACTTGGCATGCAGAGCTTTGAAGGAGATGCAGAAAGTCATGTTGGATATCACCTTGAATGTCATAAATGTGTGCAAGACTCTGGTCTTGAGTAGAATCCTTCCTTATCCATGAATGATGGCAAGGTACAATGGAAAGATAACTGGCTTTAACAACTGGCCAAATAGTAGGAGTCATTTATGGTGGATCCAGTATGTGTCAGCATGGAACAAGATGCTTGACAGTCATATCTGCTTCGCTAAGGATGGCTTGCATCTATCATTCAAGGCTTTGTCATACTGGCTAAAGTCTTTGATGCCCCATAGTGCCTTTTATGCAGAGACCAGCTGATGGACATCCTAATGTACCTGGCATCTCAAATACAAAATACATTGCTACCTGGCATCTCAAATCCAAAACACATCCCTACAATGTATCTCTGCTCAGCACCTGAAGTCTTAAGAAAACAAGGTTCTTGACCTTGAGGTCCTTCTGCATTTGAAGCACACCCATGTCTGTGTAATTACTGAAACTTGATTTAATTGTTCAGAAATCACTCCACCCATATCTGGGTTTTGCATCTACCGTGTTTTCAGGCCCAAATGGATACTGTGGGGGTGTCTCCATTATGGTTAGGACCACTTCACCTCTTGACAAATAACCAGAGACTCACAAACAGAACTGTTTTAGCTCTAAGTCACAGTAAATAGCACCATCTATCAGTTTGTAGCTTGTTATAGGATCAGCAAATCATACAGAGTTCCTAAGTATACTCAATAAGCTCCCTATAAATAGGAACTCTTTCGTCTTGATAGACCTTAACTACCCCATCTGTAAACAGAAGCATCTATACCTCAAATGAAAGAAACAACCAAATGTTATTGGATTTAATTAATAAAAACTTCCTGAATGAAACTGTTGACCAATCCAACAGGAGCAGTAATATTCTTGACCTGGTCCTTATGAATCTAACTTCTTCATGCACTATTCCACTGTTATTCCCTTCACCAATAAAGCTGGATTATAAACTAGCATTCTTTACCTTGAAAATACATGAACTTGTAGATCCCAATATCTCTTAATTAAAGGACTTCAGATGTACACCTCACCTTACAAAATGCTAATTCAAAATTCACTCATAACACCACATACTTTTCAATTGTCCAGATTTTTTGACTCATTATTTTGCTCTGTTCTTCATAAAATCTGTGATATTCTGGAAAATCACTGGGTTGATTTGTGGATTGAAATCATTAAATAGTGACATGCATTTGATTTATAGACTCATATCTTTCAGAAAATGTATGTGTAAACAAACAATGTTACTCTAGCAACATTCTAAGTTTATAACAGCAATATTTAAAATACATCCCTATTTTGGGGCTTTTGTCCCCCTCCCCCCATTTTGTCAGGCCTTGTCCAGATTACTTGCCCTAAGAGGCTAAGGGGTATAACCCTGGACATGATCTCAGCAAGTAATTTCACAAAAGTGTTCTATGCACACCTAGATAACTGTAAAGAACTAACAGTCCCAACTAGATCTAAATATAATGGCAAATATAAAAATAACCAGCCTGGTGTTCCACCAGCATAAATAAATTTTACAATAAATAAAAAAAAAAATCTTAAAATATGCAGTAGATAAAGGACTGAAAATCAACTTAACATATGAAGACTAGCTAAAAACTTTGAAAACTATTACTATGACTACTAAGGCAGCTCATGAACTTATATTAATATTAAAAGCTAAGGGCAACTACAAATCCTTCTTTAGCCATTTTAGGAAACTTAGAAACAATGTCCAACTTTGCTAAGAAGTTATCCAAAATGTCTCCACTTACAAAGACCTAGTAGACACTATAAATATACCTGCAAACAAATTCAGTGCAAATTTCCCTTTGGAGACAATTACCTATACCCCACTTATCTCTTAGGCTCATGGGCCTCTTAACACAACTAAAGAGCATGTACTTAAGGTATTCTTTAAGGTGAAACTTGATGCCTCCATGGGATTTGATGATGTACCTGGCTGTTTAACAAACAGCAGTAAACAAGCCCTGCCATATCTGCTCATTAAAGAATGTAACCAAAGTTTAGCCCTTGGTTTCATCCCTGACATTTGGAGTACGGCAGTGATGACACTACTCCTCAAGGGTATGTGTGTGTGTGTGTGTGTGTGTGTGTGTGTGTGTGTGTGTGTGTGTGTGTGTGTGTGTGTGTGTGTGTCTGATTTATATATATATATATATATATATATATATATATATATATATATATATATATATAAGACCCACATTAGTTCAGCTTTGTAAAGGATGGATCTTGTCTAATGAATCTGGTCAACTTTGTTGAGAGAACTGACAAGAAGTCAAGCAGTGTAAGTACCCCCCACCACACTATTTATTGTAAGCGCTTTCATCAGAGACAATGCTACAACTTCATCAGACAAAGTCAAGGCAACAATTACCATTTTATGGATACAACTAGACCATTTAAAATTAATGATCAATAAATTACATCTCTTAAGTCATGTGGGGATATTTAAAACCTCTAACTCAGTTGTGAAATAAACAATTCAGCTAGTGCAATATGTATTCTCCATATAAAATGTGTGTTGTAAAGACCATATACAAGATATAAATACATAAGAAATAAATAAATACATATAAATAATAAAGATAAGCATTAAAAATTAACAGGTTAGTTAGAAAAGATGTAACTAACTATTTAAGTACATTTTGATGGGGACCCCCACCAGGGGCAACAATATCCTAGATCTACTCATTACCAACATGAGTGACCGGTGTTCCACACCTGAAGTCAACACCTCATTGGTCCAATCCGACCATAAGCTAATCACCCTAGATATCCACATCCTGCCCCCACCACCCATTAAGGAAACCATGGTAAAAAATTTCTCCAAAGCCAACTTCATGCTTCTTAAGGCAGAATTGGTGAACTTCATGACACCCATGCAGATGGACAATACAGTTACGAATACTGAATCCTACACAGTTGCACTTTATAAGCACTTACACAAGTGCATGGATCATGCTATCCCAAACAGAACCAAGACGCTATCCTCCAAAAAAAGGAAGTCAATCTGGTGGTCCCCTGCCATAAACAAACTGTATAACAGAAGGAAGAAACTATTGCAAAAGAGAGTAAAATCCCATGAGTGGAGGAGCTCCCTGGTCAGCCTCAGTAAGAAGCTGCAATCCCTGATAAAATCCTCCAAAGCTAGTTACGAAAACAAAATCGCCACTGATTCTAAAGACAACCCACAAAGCATTCTATAGCTATGTCAAGAATCTCAATGGCAACACTCAGATCTGCTCTGAGTTACAGCACAATGGCACTAAATATACAGACCCAACTGATATTGCCAACATCCAGGCAGATGGGGTCAGTGCTAACTTTACCCCCCACTCACCCCCTAAAGGGCCCATCTCTATACCAGAAGAATGCAAAGTTCCTGTGATCATGGCTGCACAGGTAAAAACCACACTCTCCTAAGCCAAGAACACAGCATCCATGGGACCAGACAACATCCCAGGCTGCATTCTACATGAACTACAGAATGAACTGGCACCCCACCTAAGTACCATGTTCAGTCATAGCCTCACCTCAGGCTTTGTGCCCGCTGAATGGTGCACAGTGATGGTTATCCCACTCCACAAGGGGGGAGCCATCACGGTCCCAGGTAACTACCGCCCCATTAGCCTGATGAGCCTGGTCTGCAAGGCCATGGAACATATCATCATGGAACTTATAAACAAAGACATTGGTAATCTCCAAACTCTGGACCCCACCCAGTTTGGGTTTGTAAAAGGCAGATCATGTCTCCTAAACCTGACAGACTTCTTTGAAGCAGTCATCAAAGCCGTAGACGAGGGTAAGGTGGTTCACACAGCCTATCTAGATCTTGCCAAGACTTTCGACACTATCCCCCACTCTGGAATTATAGATAAACTCACTAAACCAAGTATAAATCCCAATGTCATAAGATGGGTTGCCAACTGGCTCACTGACAGAATCCACACTGTGAAAGTAACAGACTCCAAATCCGACTTCAGACCACTGACAAGTGGAATATCACAGGGTTCAGTCCTGGGTCCTCTCCTGTTTGGTATCTACTTCTCTGAAGTACAGACTAACACAGAAGGTCTTTGGCTAATGAAGTTCACAGATGACTGCAAACTAGGAGCCATAATCGAAACTTCTAATGATGTGGACATGCTACAAAAAGGCCTCACTGAGACAGATGCCTGGTGTCAAAGCCTTGGCCTCAAGCTCAATGCCAAAAAGTGCATTGTCATCCCCTTTGGTAAAAACTCTGTACCCATGAAATACAACATAGGCGGTAGATACTTAACACTGAAAATGTGATAAGAGACCTTGGGACACAGGTGGACAGTAGTCTCTCCTTTGATAATCACATTACCACAGTAGTCAGGAAATCCTTCTACATGGCACACCTCATCACAAAAGGTTTCTCATCCAGAAAAAAAGAGGTCATTGTTCCCCTCTACTTATCACTTATCAGACCCATTATAGAGTACAACGCCCCTTTTGGTATGTACCTCACAAGACATCTACAACAACTGGAAAGGCCACAGAAATACCTCACAAAGAGGATTACTGGCCTCAAACAGATGCCCTACGCAGACCGTCTAAAAAAACTCCAGCTTTACTCCATCGCATATCGCCTACTCAGAGGTGATCTCTGCCTAACATACAAAGCTATGTCAATCCCAGAGCTGTTGGACATGCTCCACTTAAAGAAATCCCAATCCCTCCGAGTTACACACTCTAAGGACCTAAACCTTGTCACCACAATAATCAGAACATGCCGGAGGGATAGATTCCTGTCCCAGAGACTTCCCATACTTTGGAATAAACTACCTATCTATATAAACAAAGCTCCTCATTAGCACTCTTCAAGAAAAATCTTGATGATTGGATGGGAAATAGGAAATTCACCCCGGGGATCACTTCTGTGGCTCTGCTCGACAGTGGCACAGGAAAATAATTTTTTGGGTGGCAAAAGCCAGGGTACCTTTTTGGCTGGGCTTGTATAGGCCCTAGGTCCAATAGCCTAGTACCTACCTATGAACCTATGAACCTGGGCCATTGTTTGCCTTTTTATATAGCGTGTCATACTTACTATAATATTGCATTTAAATACTAGTACGCTTAATTATGGTTGTTGGTCTTTGATGCACACAGTTATATTTATGTATATAACATGAATTTTTAAACCTAGTAAAAGAAAGATAAATTATTTACTTTTTAATATTTAATTCTTAATGTCATAAATTTGTATTAATTATGTGTTTGCTCTTTCTAGTATTTTAGTTGAAATGGTATTGTATCTTGTTACTCTTAATTTTTAATGCTTATCTTTATTATTTATATGTATTTATGTATTTCTTATGTATTTATATCTTGTATATGGTCTTTACAACACACATTTTATATGGAGAATACATATTGCACTAGCTGAATTGTTTATTTTACAATTGATTTAGAGGTTTTGAATAACCCCACATGACCTAAGAGATGCAATTTATTGATGATTAATTTTAAGTGGTCTAATTGTATCCACTTGTAAGTATATAAAGTGGTAATTGTTGTCTTGACTTTGTCTGATGAAGTTGGAGCATTGTCTCTGATGAAAGCGCTTACAATAAATAGTGTGGTGTGGAGTACTTACAGGCTGCTCGCCTTCTTGTCAGTTTAATCAGTTTGTTTCCTTTTTGGAGTTATTTATTAACTTCTTTGAGAGAGTAAAACAAGCTGTTTACAGCAGCCATGCTGTCCACATGCTATTAAGCTAAATGGCTTACAAATAGATCGCCATGTCAAAAGATGAATAGCATAACTGGCTAAAATGCAAAACTCACATAGTGCAGGCAACAGAAGTATCATCAACAGAGTGCAAAGGTAACCAGTGGTATCCCACAAGGCTTCATGCTGGGACCCCTTTTGTTTGTCATTTACCTTTCTGATCCCCAAACTATGAATCAGTTCCTGTGGCTATGAAGTTTTCAGATGACAGTAAAATGGGAGTCAATGTCATGTCATCCTTTGACACCCAAGCCCTTCAGTGAGAACCTGCTCTAGTGAATACCTGGTGTGAAAATAATGACTTAAATTAAATGATAAACAATGTAACAAGATCACATTTGGTGGAATATCCTGTCTCCATGATAGACAACATAGATAAGACCCCCCCTCCAAAATGAGAACGTTTTTAGAGACCTTGGAATGAAGTTTGACAATTTCCTCTTTTTTTCTCACTGGGTAATGATGGTGATTAGTTGGTCTTTCTACTTGGCACAACTAATCTCCATCAGAGTATCATCAAGATCTAAAGAGGTTACTGTTCCAATACACTCAGCATTTACTAGGCCAGACATTGATTACAATGCCCCATTTCGATGATCTCACTAGACATATTAAACAATTAGAAAGACCACAAAGATTCCTAACTAAGTAAAGAACCTTCTAGATAAGTTTAGCTACTAAAAATTTCACTGACACAAAAATAGGCAAACAATTCAACGTGTCAGATGAAAGGTAATAGTGCTTCATGTTCTAAGAATTGAAAGTAAATATGCATATTTTATTCAGTGTCATCTAAAACTTCAATTAATTGCCAGCAGATATCTCACTTACAACTAGGAACCCTGATTGCAAGGGAGACAAAGAATTCCTTCTTCCTTGGTAATGGATTCAATATTTTGAAGCAAGTTTTAAATTGTAACTCAGCTTTGGTTGTACTTTTGATAATGCACTCAATATATGTAACGTAAGAATCAAGCTAAAACCCCAAGTATCTGAGCAAACTGGTATATTTAGTGGTACCTCTGCATGGAGGAATTATTAAAAGACATAAGCTAATGGATAGCAGTCAACTGGATATACTACTAAACATTGAATCTAGTTTCCAGAAAGTTTCTCTTGAGTTAAGTATAGTTTCATAGGTTCATAGGTACTGTCTAAGTTATTGATCTATGAGGATCTTAAGAAGTCTAGCTTTACATCTCCATGGTAGTTTTTTAGCCCTTATATATTGTGTATGACTAACCCAGAGATGGGCAGAACATTTACTTGCTATCCCTTCCCATGAGGGACATGAGTGCTAAAAGAGGGATGAATTTATGCATTTCCACCTAGTCATCCGAACTATGTTTGATTAGAGTAAGAGAAGTACTTTGCTTTTTGTGGAGTGGAAGACAGTTTTACAGAAGCTGTATTCTCTCTGATATATTTCCTGTTTATATTTTAAAAGAGATTGAGATCGCTTGATTGTATATTTATGGTAGCATTAGACTTGTGAATGTGTAAGAGATCTGACAGGATAGGGTCTGCTGAGGCTCTATATGTGAGGCAGAGTTCACTTTATTAGCCTGTATGATGCGAGGAGGGGGGACAAAGCTCTGAAATAGTCTGCATAATGATTAAGCCCTTGACTTTTTTGCTGAGAAAGTGTTTTGTGTTTCCAGCTGTGATAAGTGATTGGAATGGACAGGTACAAACCGAAAAGGGCATTATATTCAGTGAGTGAACTGATAAGAGCTGAGTACAGTGGAATGATTACATCTTGGAATATGGACAGCATACCTTTAGATATAAGCTGTGCAATGAAAACAGACTTCCTTTATAACAGTTGATATGTGGCAATCAAAAGACTGTTCATTGTCAACATAGGTCTCTAGATCCCTCACTACAGGCTCAATTTTTGTGTGTGTGTGTGTGTGTGTGAGTGTGTGTGTGTGCGTGCATGCGTGCGCGTGTGTGTGTGTGTGTGTGTGTGTGTGTGTGTGTGTGTGTGTGTGTGTGTGTGTGTGTGTGTTGTCAGTGCAATAGTTACAAGGAAAGTAATGCTTGCTGGAGGATACTATAACGCATTTCTTGGCATTTCATTTTAGTTAATGGTTTTGACACCAGCTATTTGTTTAGGAAAGGCCATCTTGGAGGCTCTTGGTGTACTTTTGGGAGTTTATGATGATACCAAGTTTAATTGATTCATTCAGGTCTTGGAGCTCCCTGTCAAGTTTAGCGAGAGTATTTTTTAGCATCTTGAAAGTTAAATTTATTTTGGTGTGCAATGTGTTTTTTTTTTTCTTTCTTTTATTACTGAGCCTGGTTACATTTGGGTTCCAACACAGGAGTTTATTCTTAAAAATGGTGTTGTGTTGTGTTTACATCAGACAGAGGAGAGATGCATCAATGCAATTATTTACATGCCCATAAAATTTGGCAGTAAAGGATTCTGCATAAGCAGCAGGGCCAATAGGTTGGATGAAGATTTTGCATTTTGTCAGGTTAGCACTCAGTTTCAGTAGATTAGCCTTACCATAATCGCTGAATACAGAGGTATTGTATCTGACCAGGGAAGACGTGACAATTGGTGAGGAGCAAAGCTGTCCCATATTTATTAGGACCAAGTCCAAGATTTTATTGGTACAAATCCACTAAAAATGAAAGACTCAGTGTTAAGTTTACTGCCAAGGAGAAAATCAATGACACAAAAGCAAAAAGCAGGTCCGAACAACAAGCAAGGCAAAACATTACTGGAACACAACAAAACACATTTATGTTTCTTCATGTGTTTTACTGCCCCAGGTGGGTGTGTGAACTAACTGGTCCTGAGAGTTTGTACTGATGAAGTCCAGAAAGTTCAAGACATACATGCTTGTGGATGTATAAGTCTCACAGTTAAGGTAGCATAGCGGTAGTTGAAGTCTCCTAGGAGAATGGTGCTTGGCTTAATGCTTAGGTATGCCATACTCATTAGACAGGAGATACTGGCTGATGGGGGCATAAGTGGGGTCCTACAGTTAGCTATGATAAGATATGGGATTTTATTAATAGTAAGATGGACATGGAGGAGTTCCAGGTTGTTATCTTGCCTAACAAGCTGGAGTTGAAATGTTTTTTTTTTTTTTTTTTTTTTTTTTAAGAATCTTGAAACACCACTGCTTTAGGGCCTTCATCATAATGTGGTGGACCTGAGCATGTTGAAGGCATCAAAATCCTGCACTGGTGTAGCACTCTTATTGGTCTTGAATCAGGTCGGCATGACAATACATAAGTCAATGTTTTCCGAGTGCTTTTAGAGAGTGAATTATTATTTTTTTTTGTTAGGCTTCTAGCTTTGAGCAAAAATACTTTTACATTATCAGGATTCTGATTTGTTATATTGGAAAGTTTAGAAGATTAACATTGCCTAAAAACTAACAAGGATTTAACCAATATACAAAAAAACTTGCGGGATAGGTGCAGACCATTAATGGCAAGGCAGTTAGGACTGTCTACATCTACTCCCAGATAGTTATATATCGCTCCCCTTGTGAATGACACCAGGAGCTAAGCCGATTGTAGAAGTCAATAATCTTTTGTTTGTATTTGACATCAGTCTTGGTGATGGCAGAATGCTGCTCAAGGGTAAGTTCATACCTGACTTGGACACATATTCCAAAAGCTCCATCATGTCTCTCTTCATATGGTTCAAAGAAGTACATCTCAAGTCATTTACACCCACATGCACTATGTAGATTTGATTGCATATATGATCTGGATTTGGCAAATACTGGCACATGATAGTCAACTGACCGTGACCCTGTCCTTTCACACCTATGTGACATATATATATATATATATATATATATATATATATATATATATATATATATATATATATACATATGCATATATACAGTAAATATGTTATTCTGGTCAGTGTCTAGAAGCACAGCATGTAAGTGCATAATTCCTCTAGGAAGGAAGCCCATACCCTCCATATAAACTGTCTGGCTGCTCATCCATTAAGCTATTGAAGCAACTGTGAAATAGCAAAGGTATGAAGCTTTCTCTCTTCCTCATACATACATAATTTCCTCCCAAACAGATAAATGAGATTAAAGGAAGTGTACATTTACATTTACATTTATATTTTACCTATTTATTTTTTACTAGGCAAGTAAGCTTGCCCCCTGCCCCTTTCTCACTGTCTACCTATGGAGCATGTACAGAATTAACACACCTTTCTGCCCCCCACACATTACACAAACAATCAAATGAAGGAGAAAGGAGAGAATGCCGTCAGCAAACTCCCTGAACTAGAACACATACTGCATCATTTAGTAGCTTTTTGGATCTGGGTTTGAGTCTAGGTTGATGCTCACACTTCTTTATTGCTGTGCCTCTGGACTTTGACAATGACCTTTGTTTCTAAAAAGATTCTAACGTACAGGATGAGGCAGAGAAGGAGAATGCATTATATACTTCTGTTAATTTGAAAACCCCGAATCACAAGGTTTTGTACCAAGCCTTAACACTTCTGTTCAACCAAGGTTTATTATTACTGTATATTTTTCAGCTGATTTCTGCCTTCACTGGCAGTTCTATTTCCTGCTCAGTCTGGAAAGGGATACCAAAAATGAAAAAAGTATATATGAGGAACATGTTTATTCTTTAGTCACTGCTCGTTTGATTTAAATTTCTTCCTCATACAGTCTTGACAGTTACATGGAAACATTAAACCCCTTGCCAAATCCCTTGACTGATATTTGATATTTATCCTATAAACAATTTCCTTTGTATTATATTTTGCTACCTGTACTAGAGCTTGACAAAGCTTCCAGAAAAGAAAAGAAAACTTATATTTTTGGGTCACAGTACAGCATTACCTGTATCAATTGCAACAGGTTGGCAGATGCACAGAACTGTTCCCTGACAGTAATCACTGTTTCATTCCCACTATAAAGTTGTTACTGTAATACCATAAGCTATGTTGTGGTTACTTTATTTATATCTACATGTAGGAAATCTACTTTTTAAAGAACAATGAAGTACTCAAATGTACTGCTTTTGATTTTAGTTACTGAGGTACAGTATAATATCTCCAGATGTCTTTTGATCCACCCCATTATCTAGCTCAGTGCTCAAAATCTTTCCAGGCTCTCCAGTATTGGGGATCTCATGAGCAATTCTGTAAATATTCACAGGATTTGTTGAATCTAGTGAAGCATATCAGGAGCTGATTTCACCCCAGAGTTCTGTTTGCTTCCACGTTTATATGTGAGTTTTCTGAGTACCAGTAAAATAACAACATTTTACAAAATTATAATAAATAAAAATCAGAGCATTTGAACTTGTACAACTTGTAGCAAGTCTTGAATTGTAAAGTGCTAGTAGTGCTTAAGAAACAAGCAAATATCAGCATGCAAAAGGAAAAGCTATTTTAAGTATCTTTCTTCTCTACTTTGCCACAGCAATAATTTTGTTTTATTATTTTTCTTTTATACCAGACAGACAGTAAGCTATGATATCTGACTGAAAACAAAATTGTGGTTTATGAGATGCTGTCATGGTAAGTACAATAAACAAATAGAAAGAGAAACTATAAGGTCAGCTGATGGAAAATAATGCTCTCCTAAGCATTTCTTTGGCAAGCTAGCATAATGTTTAATAAACTCTTGAAAAGAACAATAACATGGTGTTAAATGAAATTTCCATAAAAGTGCATGCTCTGACAATCATTTTATTAAATTTTATACATGAGTGTAACATTTTAAGTCATCCCTATCATTTTAATATTTAGGTTTAAGAGAATATTCTTGAACTGCTTTGTGTAAATGAAAAAAATAATGATTGCATTAAAATTAGACTATCATGAAGCACTGGCTGGAAAAATAATAGATAAGGTATGATTCAGGCTAATGTGCTGAATTACATAAAAGGTTATTTGAACTAAAGCTATACTTCACACTGCTGAAAATCACTTGTAGTTAAGGGTGGTATTCATAGTCATTATGCAAATGTGTTAAGGCTATGTGTAGTACCCGCAAATAGGTGCAGCAACTCACGATTCATAGAGACCACTTATGCGATTGCACAATGGCTGTGAATCAGCCTAAGCAAATGAAGTGATAATGAGATGTAAATGAGGAATGATATTAAACCGTGTATGCTAATGAACCATTCTCTTGACTATTTATGATTCATAGTGAAATTTTACAATGCTGTCTGCCGATATGTTATATAAAATGGGAGTCTCACCAATCCTATCTACTATGCAGTCCATGAAAATGCTATCAGTTGCTGCTAGCCTTGCTATTTCCCATTGTGAGCTGCTTGTCTTGGCTAAGCTGCAGCCACTTATGCTCAGTGATGCTTGCCAAACAAGATGGTGGAGATATATGCAGAAGATAACTCATTATAGTTTTGATAATCAGGAGATACTTGATAGGTTTACAGAGGACAGAAATATTAACAAGGGTCTTTGTGAACCTGTATGAGTCCCATAGGGCTGCTGGAGAAATTTGTGGACTTCCTGTCGCTGTGGATGCTAAGATATGTATGGCCCTCAGTATAGTTGCCACAGGAACTTTCCAGAGACAGACTGGTGACAAACTGAACATCTTACATGCTTCTGCCTTGAGGATACTGCTGCAATTATTGGATGCACTCCTGACACATGTGGATCAGTACATCTATTTCCCCAGTGTCACCTCAGGACTGATCCAAGACTATGAGTGCCTTTTTATGGGGTGGAAAGTTTCTCTGGGGTACTAGGTACAACAGATTGCATCCATGTTGCAATTAGGGCCCTTCTGGTTCACGTGTTGTGTGGTACCACACTAAGAAGCACTTCCATTCCATCAATTGCCAGGTAGTGCGGGATGCATAGTGGTGCATCACTAATGTCTCTGCCCAGCATCCTGGCAGCACCCATGATTCTCATATCTGGCACACCAGCTCACTCTATTGCCTCTTCCTGCATAGCAACTGGATGCCTAGTGATCGTCTTGATGATAAGTGGAAAATATTTTTTTCTCTTTTTTCTAGAACTAAGCCACTTCTTCTTTATTTGTATCCATCTTATCTCTCTCTCTCATTTTTTTTGTCTTTAAGATGATGTTGGATATCCACTAGAGCCATAGCTCATGACAACAGTGAGACATCCAAGTGGAGCTGCAGAAGATGCCAGAAATACAGCCTGTTCCTAAACCTGTATTGTCATTGAGAGGGTCTTTGACCTTCTGAAGAATCATTTTAGGTGACTGGATGAGTCTGGGAGTGCCCTTCTGTATGACCCAGCCACTGCATGCAGAATGGTTACTGCATGTTGCATTCTGTGCAACATGATCCTGCACCAGGTGAAATGAACCACACTGTCACTGTAGCTCCCACTTCCAGGCACACTATGACTAAGGCTATTGATGAACAGCTGGCAGTAATAGTAAGGGACCCTATGTTACAGGTTTGTGCATACAATAGAACTGTGCAGGTAAAGAGGCAGTATCTAGTCTGGAACTATTTACCATGACATTCAGGTTAGTGCATCCTTTCTTTTAAAACACACATAGAGTATAACTGATATATGCAGTGATATCTGTGGTACATGCTGTGTGTTGCATGGTCTACTGTCACCGTTCATCTGACATTCCTTCTCATCTTTAAATTTTATATATATATATATATATATATATATATATATATATATATATATATATATATATATATATATGTGTGTGTGTGTGTGTGTGTGTGTGTGTGTGTGTGTGTGTGCATATGCCTTTCAGTATACAGTCATTCTGCAATTAGTATATCACAACCAGCAACAAGATGTCCAACTGTTTCCAATTCTGTTTTACAAAATGTGCATTTGTCTGTTTCTTCCACATGTTCAATGGACTTTGTAAACCATCATGTATATAATCCACTCTTTTGGGCCACC
Source organism: Protopterus annectens (assembly GCF_019279795.1). Taxonomy (NCBI): domain Eukaryota; kingdom Metazoa; phylum Chordata; order Ceratodontiformes; family Protopteridae; genus Protopterus; species Protopterus annectens. Next base: position 1,239,819,455 of record NC_056731.1, on the reverse strand, counting down.
AATATTAACCTTTTGTCTTTTGGTTTAAATTCACCTCTCCTTAACCATTCCTGCATTCAATCCTGATCAACATGAGTTTGTTCCAAGAGTTTTTCTATACTTGCAACTGTATTTATGCCTTTTCCACATTTCTTGCCTTCTCATCTGATCCTTCATCTTATATTCCTTCTTTAGTTTTTTGGCACATTCAGTTGCTGCCTGATTTTTATATTCTTCTTATTTGATTTCCATTCCCATTTGACACCACTATGCTTCTGCTAAACCAAGCAGGGAAGTCATCTTAGACTTATTCTCCTCATGTTTTAATGCTTTCACTATGTTTGGTTCTTGTGAGGTCAGCAGATATGTCTACAGTCCTATGATTGCAGATCTATACATGTAATCAATTTCAAGCAAGTCCATACCTGCTTCAGAATGGGAAATATATAGTCTTGCTATATACTGATCTTGCTCAATTTCTTTTATATCACATTCCTGTTCCAGGCTGATGTTTTCTTGGTGCTGCAGCTTTCCTGCGTTAAAGGGTGCTTTTGCACATTTATCAAGGCCAAATGACATTCTTACATCATCTGAAAAAGTTTTGACAACTTGCAGTTGTGCTTTCAGTTCCTCATCTGATGAACTATCCAGTTTTAAATCACCCACAAAAAGAAGATGAAAAGTCTTTACACTTTTTTGTTTTCTGGGAGCCAAATTGTATCCATGACCTAATCTTTTAAGTAGACATCTTAATGGGTTAAGGGCAAGATAAAAGAACAGCAAAAACAAAGAGTCACCCTAGAATAATGACCTTGGAATTTTTATCCCTGGAATAATAATTTGTCCTTTATCATCACTTAACTGCAAAGTGGATTGACACTATTTCATGGTTGCTGTAATAAAATCAGTCATTGTAGGGTTTATCTTATACATTTGCAATCACTGTTTTACCCTTGAATGTGGGATACTGTCAAATGCTTCTTTGTAGTCTATCGATGCCATACTTAGATTCTTCCCCTTTTTACAGTTCTCCATTATGATTTAATTTAACAGCAAATGATCCTTTGTTTCATACGTCTTTCTTTTGCTACCCTTTGGTTCTATTGCCATGACTCAGTTTTCTTCTAAATGACTATAAACTCTGTCAGCATCAATTTCAGTGTATAGTTTATACACTGACAGGAGGAGAGTTATTGGTATATAATGTTTAGGATAGCTTGCAGGTTCACTCTTAAGCAGGACTATTGTTTTTCCTGTTAACCAGGTTGATGTCTGTTCCAGGTGCACATATAAATAGTTCTTACTTGTGGCTAAATCTTCATTTAAAGACTAATTCTTTTAGGTACTGGATTTAGGCATGGAGTTCCCAATTAGGAGCTTTTCTTAACTTTATTTCAATCTCTCTGGCTGTTACTTATCATATTTCATATCCTGTACACTTGAACATTTTAATCTTTCTTTTACTTCTTCTGTCCATTTAGCACCTTTATTATGCTCCACAGGATCTTCATTGATATTTTTTTCAAAATGTACCTATTTCTTCTTTTTTTGGTGGTGTTTCAGTTTCTTTTGCCTTGTTTCCCAGTTCTCTATAAAACTTTTTGGTTCATCAATAAATTGCTTATTTTGTACTTGTCTTTTATATTTATCTTTATATCTTCTAAGTTGTTCTGTTTGTGCTGATACTTTTAATTTATTATTTTTGATAATATACAATATTTCCTGATCTGTTCTGATACTGTGCATTGCTTTATCACATCTATGTTTCTGAATATTTTTGCTGATCTATTCTCTTCTAACAGTGAAACTTCTTGTCTTAATTGTTTTATAGTTTTCTCTATTCAGTACTTCCATGATGGCATTTGATTTCTCCCCTTCCTTTCCCTTACTGCCCTATGTCTTTATGGCAAGACTTTATCTGTTATCAATTTAGCATCACAGTAATATATCTTATTTTCTATTGTTATATCTCATGAATTTCTAAGAACAGTCATAATTGCTCTGTTCATTTGTTTCATTAAACTTCTAACTTTTTGAGTTTAATTGACTTTCTGTAGTCTGTTTCTTTCATTGATCTTAATATGTTCATCTCTATTAAATCAAGCAACTCTTCTGTTAGATCATTTTCCTGTAAATCTGAGGGCACTTTATTTGTTCTCCATTGCCTGAGAGCATGCTACAGAAAGTTCCAGAGCATCTTCCTGTGCCACATTCTCTTCATTTTCTTCCTGTGTCATCTGTTCTCATTCATATGGGAACTCATTGGCCTATCACTCCACAACATTAACTGCAGTAGAGTTGCCACAGTTTCTTGTTCCTTCCCTTGCTGTGCAACTCCAACTGAACGATTGTTCTGGTTTCCTATGGAAGGTTCCAAAGTATCTTCATATAGCAACTGATCAGATGGTTCTGTCTCCACTGCGTTCTCCTTAATTTGGAGATTCATTGCTCTATCCTGCTGTGCTGTTATTATAGTTAGATTTTCTACACTAAGTGCTTTACTTTGCAGGTAACCCATAGCCTCAGTTTCTGTTTCTTTAACTTCTCCATTACTAATCTTCTTTTCTGCCTTTCCTCTTTGTTTTCTTATTTTTGTACTGTAAAATTTTCCATGTCCAGATGCCTTTTCCTGTACTTTTCTTTAAATATCTTTGGTGCTGCTCTTTTGCATTGAATTCGTTTTGCTTTCTCCTTTGTATAAATATTGCACCATATTAAATATCATTTTCTTTCCCATGTCCATACTTCTTCTTCAGATGTCTGCTGCTCCTCCTGTTTCTCCTTATTGGGGGACTCTGTTCCATCATGCTGTGATATTACCTGTGTTAGACTTTCTACACTAAATCTTTCACTTTGCAGGTATTCCCTAACTTCATCTTCTGTTTTTTTTTTAATTCTGATTTACTTATATTATGTTCTGTGTTCTCTCTTTGTGATATTATTTTTCTTATTGTTAAATTTTCCTTGTCTGGATTCTTTTACCTGTATTTCTCATGAAATATCTTTTGGACTGCCTTTTTTGTGTTGGTTAATTTGACTTTCCCCACTGCATAAAAATTGCACCATATCTGATCACTCTTTCTTTGCCATGTCCATATTTCTCTTTTATACCTTTCAAAAATTTTTATTTTGTTTTTGTTCTTTATATTTTTGCACTTCCTCTGTCACTTTTTTTGCAACAGCCCAAGGTGTCTTGGTCTATATAATGTTTTTCATAAATCTGTTGTATTAATGAAGACAGATTTTTATTTGAAGCTTCTGACAGTTTTTCTTGTGCAAATATTTTTCTTTCCTTTAATTTCTCTCTGTCTTTTTGTATATCTTTTCTTTGGAAATTCTGGGCTTCTTGCATAATAGTAACAATATATAATTTCTTTCTTATCCACAGTAGTCCACTCTGTCGTCTTTATGACTTTTTTTTGGCCTATCAGTTTTTATGATTTTTGTGGACTACTACTTCCTTCTACATGGGGGGGGGGGCATCCTCCCCCTGGTCCTGGCATAGACCCATTGTAGGAATGTTTCAATGTCTTGAGGATTCTACACTGTCATTTTTTCCAGTCCTGGCACCAGTGCACCTACGAGGACTGGGCACTTTTTTATCCTGGGTCTTGTGCAGGTAGTTTTTTATTTTTTATTTATTTATTTTATTTTACATTTGTTGACCGGGCTAGTCCAGCTGGACACATATCCGTTTTCAGTAGAGGACCGGGGAGAAAAGCTCCAATTACATGAAGTAAGAAAACATTTACAGCAAAAAACAAAGCAAACTACAAAAAATACAATGGTAGGCTTGTGTAAGAATTTAACAAAAAAAAAAACAACTAGCAAACAAAAGGCAAGTTAACCAAAAACAGCTGTTTAACAATACAAATTTCAGGAATGCAGCATACTAAAGTTAGAATAATAAAAACTTAAAAGAAAATCACAAGATGGTCAAACATGCAGAAGGAAAATAAAACAAATTGTTTGAAAAGTAATATAAATGAAGTAGCTGGCATCAATTAGTTATATTATTTAGAGGCACAGTTAGGGGATAGTGGGGGAAGGTAGGAGTAAGGGAGAAGTAATTTGAGTCGGGTTTAGTACAAGGACATAGCCACTGAGTTTTAAGATATTCTTTGATGTGTTTTTTGAATAGGGGTGTGGAGTCTAGGTTAGTTATTTCTTGAGGGAGTTGATTCCAGATTTTTCCAACAGAGTTTGCAAATAATGAGTCACCGGCTTTATTGTATGATTTAGTAGAGGCTACTAGAAGTTTATTAGCAGAGCGTAGAGTAGCTAGGTTCTTATAAGGTGAAATAAGTTTTGTAAGGCTTGGGGTAGCTTCTGGGTAGTGAAGAGACTTATGAACGATAAGTAGTTGCTGATAGAGTAAGTGGTTATTTAGTTCTAACCAATCAAGTTGCATGAGGTTGAGACAATGGTGAGTTCTAAAGGGAGTAGCAGAAATGAATCTAGATATACTATTATAACAGGTAGAGAGTTTGGTCAAGTTATTCTTTGATAAGTGAGTATATATAGCAGTGGCATAGAAAAGGGTAGAGATCAGGTGGGTCTGGGCAATGGTTTTTCTAGCTGCTGGGGTAAGAAAGGGTTTAATTCTGTAGAGAGTACCTATTTTTTTGTTAACTGATTTAATGGTGTTGTTAATATGGTCATCAAAATTAAGACGGTTATCAATAGTTACACCTAGTAGGCGAGTGGTCATGTCTGGATTAATACAGGTAGCATTATTAGAGGAGATGGTAAAGAAAGGTGTGGAAGATTTGTGAGTAGGAGTGAAGAGAAGAAGTTTTGTTTTTTTGGCATTAAGAAGAAGGGAGTGTTCCATAAACCACTTTTCTACATCGTGGAAGACTGTTTGGGTGAGGGACTGGAGGGAGGACACATTATTAGCAGAACAGATTAAAGTTGAGTCATCAGCATACTGAATGCAGATGGCTTGGGGTATATTCATGTGTAGGTCATTTATAAATAAAGAAAAAAGAAGGGGATCTAAAATAGAGCCTTGAGGAACTCCAATGTTTACTGGTAGTAAGGAAGAAAGGTTGTTTTCCCATAGCACTGCTTGTTGCCTGTTTTGGAGATAGCTCCTAAACCATTGAAGTGCTTGTGAGCCAAGAGAATATTGATTTAGTTTATCAAGAAGTATGTTATGGTTAACCATGTCAAAAGCTTTTGACAGGTCTAGAAATAGAGCAGAGGAAAAAAGATTATTGTTTTTGTTGTTATTTATGGTGTCCGTGAAAGAGAGGAGGGCAGTTGTAGTGCTGTGGGAAGGTCTGAAACCATGTTGACAATTGGCTAGTAATCTGTTTTGTAGAAGATAGTTGAGAAATTGTTTGTGTATGCATCTTTCCATAATCTTTGCTAATGGGGAGAGTAAGGCAATAGGTCGAAAGTTTGAGAACTCAGTAGAGGAGCCACCTTTATGTAGAGGAATTATATGAGATATTTTCCATATGGTGGGAATTTTCCCCTCAGAGATAGTCCTATTAATAAGTATGGATATGGGGTAGTCTATAGCTTCTGCAGCAATTTGTAGGTATTCTGATGGCAGTAGATCAGCGGATGGAGTACAAGGTTTAAGTTTCTTGAGAAGCTTGTAAATAAGAGATGTAGCTACAGGTTGAAGGTGAAAGGCATTCAAGGAGGTGCTAAGGGTATTTGCGAAGATATGGTGTCAAGTGTGTCATACACATCTCTTATAGGTAGGCTAGGTGATGGAGCAAGTGATTTTAAAGAGGGGCTGTCATGAGAGCTGAGTTATCTTTTTTATTAGCATTGTTACCTCACAGCAAGAGGTTCTCTTGTTTGATTCTTGGCTTGGCTTGGGAGTGCCTTCTGTGTGGAGTCTGCATGTCCTCTCCGCGGTTGGGTAGCATTCAAAAGACATGCGTGCATAAATGGGCGTGCCTTCATTGAAGGTTGGGCATTGAGCTGGCACCTCAGTGTTTCGTAAAAAATCTACTGCCAATGATTAGCGGACTGGAGTTCTGCTGTGGCGACCCCTTACCGGGAAAAAGCCGAAAGACAAACAACAATCTACTTCTGACCAAGATATATGCTATATAAAGTGCAGTCTATATATATATATCAGTGTCATCTTAGTGAGATTTTGTGAAAAAACAGAGTCCACCTTGTGTAGGTACTCACCAAGAGTAGAGGATGAATTCACTTCCTGCAATACTACTCTCCTTTACTTGCTGATTTATCAGCTCTCCGTTTGGAACTACGTATGCATGTACTGAATGTCCTGAAGTGGTTCATATAGTAAAAACTGCTAATTCAATATTTAACATTAGTTCATACCTTGCATTTGAATGAAAACATATCATATTTATTTTTATATTATGCAATGTTTTCTCAGTTTAAAATATGTGGTCTGTTGTGGTACTGCACATCAGGTTATTTTATTTTGTCATACATGATAATTTGTGGTCTCAGAGACAAAAATCATCATCCTTTGTGCAATGGTGGGGATTATGTGGCAACAGTGTTTGTTTACATGTTAGGATACTTCTTTTAATCTGTAATTTTCTCATTAGTGTTTCCATGAAAAATGTGCATTGCTACTTTTATGTTGTAGGTAACTGCCAGCTGTAAGAATGGTAATGCATAGACCATTGGTGTTAATGATTATGATCATACATTATGACATGCATATTTCTTTCCACAGTTCCATGAGTTTTTAATCAGCACCATTACAGGAATGAAATGCATACAGCTGAAAAGTGTCTTAAGTCCCCATTTTTTTAAATAACTTATTCAGTTTCAAATTAAACGTTGACCTATGTTTGTGAAAGTCAAATTGTAAGAAACAGAAATGTCACACTTGAATCACAGTAGATCTAGGTCAAGTGTGTCATACACATCTCTTATAGGTAGGCTAGGTGATGGAGCAAGTGATTTTAAAGAGGGGCTGTCATGAGAGCTGAATGGTGAGTTCATCCAATGTTATGACCTACCCATTGCGGGTAATCCTGCAGATACTGATCTGACAATGCTGGTGGACTTGGACTGGAATAGATTCATAGATTCATAGATTCATAGATTAGTACTAGGCTAACTGTCCTCGGGGACCATTTTAAGCCTAGCCGATTACCCCATGTGAGAATCAAACCCTGCACCTTGTGTTTCTAAGGTAAGCACCTTAACCATTACGCCAACCTCCCATCTCAAATGAGAGGTTCTGTTAGGTGTAGCTGAACACTGACATGGCCTGCATGAAACCTGTTGTGCTTGCTCCTCCATCTAATTACAGTACCTTCTTGAGAGGCACTTGTAGTCTCATGTGATCATGCCCCACATCTCTAGCAGTACCCTGTCTTCTTTCCCTTCTAAGACTGACTCCTCCTTGAGTCTGGTAAGTCCTAACTGGTGTATGAATGGAGGAGGGCACTGATGCTTGATGTGCAGCATACAATGCATCCTTGTGATCATGTGATTATCCCTACTATCTGCCATGTCCACGTAGTGCAGGAAATCTCAAATACACCCTAGAGGACTCTGTCCATTTCCTTCTGACTGTCTGTGGCAATGCTTTGAGTCCTACGAATGACACAGCATATTTTCTGCTGGGCAGCCAATGCTTTATGTGTTTCTTGGGGTGGCTGTAACAAATCTTGCTCCTGGATCCCCTTTGTAATGGTGTCACTGCTGACACTATTACCTCTGAATATTTGCCATCATTCTGAAAGTGTTTGTTTGGATTTAGAGATACTGGTGTATAATTGCATGTTTTTTCCCTGTACAAGCATGAGTGTGATGTCATTATGTGCTTCATTTTGTGATGCGCTGCCACTACCTGCAGAGTTACTAACATGTGTGTGTGTGTGTGGGGGGGGGGGGTGAGATCCTGAAATTTAACCTGGGGACTATGTACCACTTTCCTCAGGCTGCATCATAAATATAACTATGTTATCAACATCACCTTCAACAACCTTTCTACTGCTGTTATCCTCCACATTTATGGACATAGTAGAAATGCCTGTTTCTAATGCTGTTCTTGTAAAAATGACTTGAAAATATTATTACTAAAGAAACAGTACACATTACTGTGTGTTTATTAAGGATATGTTGGGGACACTTACCAACAACACTGCCTTCATTGTCATTCTGTGTGGATGTGTAAAGTTCCCCTGTTAATAGCAACTGTCATGTATGCAATGTATTCATTCCAAGTCAGCATTCAGTTCTATATATAAATATATGTTATTGTTTTAACCAAACCTCATGAGCAGATTAGTGTTACTGCTGAGGACATTGGTAAAAGTCAATGTCCACACTACCTCTGTTCCAGTGCCATCATCTTCTGTATCATAGTTATCCACACAAATGGATGCCTGTGTCGATAATTTAAAACTGTATAGCTCTTCAGATAAGGAACTGAAAGCACAACTGCAAGTAGTCAAAACTTTTTCAGATGATATAAGAATGTCATTTGGTTTTGATAAATGTGCAAAAGCAACCTTTAAAGCAGGAAAATTGCAGCACCAAGAAAACAACAGTTTGGGACAAGAATGTGATATAAAAGTACTTGAGCAAGATGGAGTGTATAAATATTTAGGAACTGATGAAGGATCAACAGTAAAACATTAATAAATGCAAATAAAACTTAATAAGGACTATTTTAGAAGACTTTAATTAATCCTGAAAACAGCGTTGACATCTAGGAACAAAGTTCAAGCTATAAACCAGTTTGCTCTTCCTGTCCTAACTTACAGTTTTGGAGTGATTGACTGGTCTCAAAAGGTGTTGGATAGATTAGACAGGAAACAAGAAAGATGCTTCATGTTCATCAAATGATTTAAAAAAATCAGTGCACATCAGGATTATATATTCCTCATTCCGAATGAGGTATGGGCCTCCTTGAAATTGATTGCATGTGTAGATCTGCAATCATAGGACTGCATACAAATCTGCTGACCTCACAAGACCCAAACATAGTGAAAGTTTTGAAACAAGAGGAGAATAAATCTAAGATGACTTCCCTTCTTAGTATAGCAGAAGCATATCGGCATCAAGCAGGAATGGAAATCAAACCAGAAGAAGATAAAAACCAGGCAGTAACTGAATGTGCCAAAAACAAAAGAAAGAATATAAGGTGAAGGATCAGATGAGAAGGCAAGAAATGTGGAAAATGCATATAGTTGCAAGTATAAAAAAATTCCTGGAAAAACCTCATGTTGATCAGGATCAAATGCAGGAATGATTAAAGACAGGCAAATTCAAACCAAAGGATGCAATTTTAATATTGGTGGCCCAAGATAGTGGAATATGTACACGTTGGTTTACAAAGTCCATTGAACATGTGGGAGAAACAGACAAATGTAGGTTTTGTAAAACAGAATTGAAAACAGTTGTACACCTTGTTGCTGGTTGTGACATATTAATGATATAAGGACTGTATACTGAAAGGCATAATAATGTGGCAAGTCTGTTGCACTGGGGATTGTGCAAACATTATAATATTAAAGTAGCTGAAAAACACTGGAAACATGGGCCACAAAGCATCATAGAAAATGATGAAGTCTACATCACATGGGATCACCCATTAGAAACAGTTCAAAAGACAGAGGCGAGAAAACCAGATATAGTGGTCCATAAAAGGAAGACAAAAGTAGCATTGATCATTTTAATTGCTACACCCAGTGACTACAGTGTCTTGCATACAGAGCGACACAAAGTCATAAAATATCTGGATTTACAGGCAGAAATTAGAGCAATGTGGAATAAAGATACTCAGACAGTTCCAATAGTAGTAGGAGCTACAGCTCTGATAAAAAAGAATCTACAATTGTATTTAGATATGTTACCGATACATGTAACCCCGTACGAATTGCAGAAGGAGTCATTAGGGGGCACATTGTAGGTGGTGGGAAGAGCACTTCTGGCTGACATCAAAGATTGAAACAATAGTAATTTTGTGAACTTTAATCATAATTTGACTTAGGAATGGGGTCCATTCCAGTCATGGTATTAGAAACTCAAAATATTTGGAGAAATTAAAAAAGAGAGGAGGCATTCTTCATCAGTAATCGAAAGGCTACTTGTTGAAGTCCCCTCCAGGTACTGGTACTCAAAATTGCATTCTGCTTCTCCTTGCTTCTAGCACATCCTGCCATATCATTTGCCCTCTTCTTGCACTGTCTTAATGCAAGTTTTTTTTCTACCAACTGCATTAATGTTGATTGCAATTTGTTTCCGGGCTTTTGCCCTCTCAGTTTGTTCAGATTCCATTTACCAGACAGGTGTTTGCCATATGTCCTAAGGGCTGTCATGAGGATGTGATTTTCCTTATGACTGAAGATGTATTTTCTCTGCCTTGATCCCTTGTTCTGCATCATTACTGCATGAAAAAAATATGCCACAGTCATGCACAAAACAATTTTGATGTAATCATCAGTCAAACAGTACAACAGAGCCATGCCTACCATCCTCATAAAAAGTAGGTAACACAAACCCCATAAATATATAGACACATGCAAAATCTCACTCCAGCCATTAAAGTAGTGTTATACTAATATCTTAAATACATCCACAACAGTACAGCAATTAGTTTCTTAAAAGACTCATCCTTCCCCTGGCCCCTACCACTGTCTCAAATTCATAATACTGCCATTTTTCATTCATCAGTGACAGCCAGAAATCTTTAAGTAAAGATACATTGTTAAGCCAACAAAACATTGCGACCACTTCAGTACTTCACAGTTAAATCACGGCATTTCTACCATGTAGTCACAATTACTAAATGTCACCAAAGTAAATGATTTTCCCAGTGATCGCTAATCATTTCTACTGTTGCTATAATGATTTTACAAATGACAGCTTTAGAGTATTCAATAAAGCAATTGTAGTATGCCAATTATATCTGTAAAACAAACATTACTTAAAGTGACTTCACTAATTTTACATAATTTTGAAGTGTTTCATTGTAATTTAAAACATTTCTTTTATTTTTTCTTTTGCAAGGCCCTGTGCTCACCTCCTCAGGGCTCAATGATGCTTTTTCAAGTGTTTCAACTGCATCCAGAGCCCGTCAGGCTAAGATAATATTTTCTTGATTTACTGCATTAATACTTGTTTTATACAAAGATAGCTATTGCTTTTGACAATTTTTAAAGCATGTACTCAATTTGGTGGCATAAGTCACAATTTATCTGCTTGTTGGCTTTTTCTAGTTTTGTTTGCCAACAGATCACCTTGCAGAAAGTGAATTAGCTAGAAATTCCAGAATTAATCATCCATCTTGTGGGAGAAGGTGTTGCCCTGGTATCTTCAAGTTGAGAAGGACTACAAGGAGCTCAAAGTGTGGTCTTTTATTGGCTAGAGTCAGTTTTTAAGATTTTTCTCTGCTATAAATCAGGAGAGTGTGCAAGGCCCTTTGCTCACTTCCATAGAGCTTTGCAATGCATTTCAAGAGTTTCAAGTGCATCCATAGCCATCCAGGCTAAGATAAGAGCATTTTCTTGATTTACTGCACTTATAAGTGCTTTATACAGAGATAGCTACATTTATTGAGTATTTATTTAAAGCATTTATTTAATTCTGTGGCAAAAAATTGCCATTTCACTGTTTGTTTGCTTTTTTTTTTTCTGTTTCCCTCCAGATCATTTTGCAAAGTGGAAAATTAGTCAGGAACTTTGTTGCTCAAGAGTTGTTTGGTATTTAATCTACAACTTGAGGGCTGCATTTGCTGTGCTTTTACATAAGAAATTCCAGGATAATCCATCTGGTGGCAGAAGGTTTTTACCTGGTGTTTACCTGGCTTGTCTGAGTTGGGAAGCATTCCAGAGACCTCAAAGTGTGGTTGTTTATTGGCTAGATAGCATAGGAGTCAGTTTTCAAGCTTTTTTTTCTCTGCTGTAAATCAGGAAAGCTTGCAAAGCCCTGTGCTCACTTTCTCACTGCTCGACAATGCTTTTCAAAGGTTCCAATTGTATCCAGAGCCCTTCAGGCTAAGATAAGAATATTTTTTTGATTCACTGCACTTGTTTTACACAGTGATAATTCAGCAAATTAACTGGAAATGTAATTGTTTGGTAGTTGTTTCTTAATTAATCTGCACCTGAGTGCTACTTTTTATGTGTTTTTACATTAGGAAATTCTAGGATCATCCTTCTTGTGAAAGAAGGTTTTTACTTCATTTCTCTCAGTGGAAAAGAACTCCAGGGAGCTCAAAATATGGTCATTCATTGGTTAGAGGGCATAGGAGTTAGTTTTCAAGCTTTTTTCTCTGCTATAAATCAGGTGAATTTGTGTGGAACTGCTTACCATGCAGTAGTAGTTTGCAGTGTCCTGTATAGTTAAAAATGCCTAGATGGAAAAATTTCCTTATAAAATTAGGATTGGGTCTGAAACCTGCTTAACAGAGTATCATTGCATGAAATATAGCTTAGAGCAGTTAGCTTGTGCATTGAATTGCACTACCATATGCTAGCACTATACAACATCTTGCCCTTAATCCCAGAAACTACTTTGTTTATAAAATAGTATTAGCATATCCTAGCGCTATATAAAGAATTGCTCTTAAATCCAGAAACTTCCCAAAGGGACCCCTGTTAAAACCCAATCCTTAATCATAACCCCCCCAATTACAGGACCGGACAGCATGAATATCAATTTCCTAATATCTCTCTGGCCAGCTTGGTAGATTTGGGCATCCTAAGGTAATGTAGCAATTGTCTCATATTCTCAGACAGCCAGTTAATCATTAAGGAAATCATAAAAGGAACACAATATGCAAGAAACACAACTTCCTTGGCAGCAAAAATGGTGCATACAAATGAGGTTGTCAAGAATAGCTACGCTATATCTCTCAAACCTACCACTCAGTGTAGACACAGTTTGTCTGATTCTTTTTTTAAAACTTTTGTTGATTTTCATGTATTAACAAATGATCATATGAGATTTAACATACAACTGATAAAATATATACAAATAAATAACATAACTAAAATAACTAAGGTATTTGCAAATACATCCACTTTTGTAAAGAAGTTTGTCTTATTCTGAAGTTCTTAGAAGAAACTTTCTCAAATCGCAATGATTTCAAAAACCACCCAATGAAAACATTACTCTTTAGCAATCACTAACATACAAACCAAAAGCTAAACAAGACATTTCACATAAGCCTTCACACAAAGGTCCCCCAAGAAAAAAGTCCTTAAGGCAAGCATACACCCTACCTAATACTCTTTCCTTTGGGACTCCATTGTGTGTCACACAGATGCCTAACTCACTAGGTCAGACAAAAATATAATGTTTGGTTCTTATCTAGAGCCAGGATCTGAAATATTATGCAGACACTCAAGTAATTGCACCTCAGGTGCCAATATTCTGTCATAGTCCCTGTGTGTGCAAATGACCTGAGATTAACCTCACTTGACTTTATGAAAAGAGACACAATGGATTTCTCAGAATGTGCTACAGACAGGTATGAGCCTTGCATTGAGCAGCATTCTACATTCACCAAGGATGATGCCATAGTGCAAACATAAAATGATAGATTTAGCAATTAGCTCATTTGTTGATGTCACTCCAGGGGTATCCAACATCTGTCAGCATGAGAGAACATGGTCAACAGACCACATTGCTTTGCCAAGGATGGGCTAAATTTGCCCCCCCCCCCCAGGCTTTTGGATATTGTCTAAAACTTTATCAACCCCCCTTAGAGCCTTTTTAGACAATGGCAAAGAGACAAAACTACTAAAGTTGTGAAAAAAGTCTCCAAGCAACCTTAAGGTGTTACTGCTCAATTCTAGGAGGCTAAAAAAAATCACATCCTTCAAGTTATCTTCACTCTGAAGAATCTAGACATCTGTGTCGTGGCTGAGACTTGGTTTAAATCCATAGAAAGTACTCCAGCAGTGTAAGGCTACAGTGCTTTCCACACATTTAAACCAACAACAACAAAGGAGGAGGTGTTTCAATCTCTGTTAGCAGCAAACCTAAATCCAGGGGTCCCTATCAAATTATCAAATGTCAGAAAATTTGAAATTCATATGGCTGTGACCATATGATCGAATTTTCAGAAGTTCGAACATTTTCAATGGAGATCGCTGTACATTGTGGAATGGGAAATTTACCATTTTCCTCACTGTAGTGTAGTCTTGTAGCTGGTATATTTAATTAGTAGGGGGAGGGGACAGGGGAGCTTGCCCCCCTGCAAAAATGTGAATTTTTATTTTTTTTTTTATTTTTTTATTTTTTTCACTTGATGTTCGAACTTCCAAAAATTTGATCATATGGTCTTGGTTGTATGAATTTCAAACGTTCGATCTTCTGACATAGAACCACTCCAGGTTGATTAAACTGATGGAGCTCATCAACATGAAAGTCACCATAGATAAGGTCCCTAACCATATCATGGGTAGCTACATCCCCATATATGCACCTAGAGTCTCAAACTCTTACCTAAGCCTACAAGAGGTGCTCACCATCCAAACAAACATTCTACTCATGGGTGCCTAACTACCCCTCTATAGATTAGACTGTGTAATTTACACTGCCTCAAACTCAAGGTCACAACACATGTTGGATTTTATTAAAACAAACACCCTGGAACAGATATTGCACACTCCAACTGGAAGATTAAAGATACTGGATCTGGTACTCACCAAAATGGGAGAGAGTTGCACCCCCGTCCCTTTCTCCCATGTTATGTCCTCAATAGTGAGGTCAGATCACAAAACCGTCTCCTTTGAAGTAAAAGTCACCCAGAAAACCCAGCTAAACCAGTAACAGTTAAGAACTATTCTAAGACAAAGTACATCCTATCAAGTGACAATTTGTCAAATATTCAAGGCTTCCCCTAACCTCAAGATCATAGCTACCTATGCAGAATTATTCAGAGTCCCTGTACAAACACATGACTGGCATTAACCATAAGTAAACCCAAAATAAACAAACCCCACTGGTGGAATCCACACCTAAACATAGTATATAGTAAATGAAAAAAATCTTGGCCAAAATCAGGAAGAACAACTCCCTTAAAGAGTAGTGCTCTCTTATACAACTAAATGAGAAACTAAGAGGTCTAATGATATCCAGCAAGGCCAGCTATGATGTCACGTGGCTTTCTTCAACTATATCTCGAACCTTAAAGATAAACTAAGCAGAAACTTCACACTGTGGACGGTGTGAAGTTCACTCCTTGAAATATGTTATGCACCTAGTTCACTAATAAAAATTGAACTTTAAAATATGTACTACAAAATAATAAAATAAAATAGTAGGTAGTCCACAGCTGAATTAAGAACTGAATATCCTTTACTGAAACACAAACAAGTGAGAATATCTTTTAAAGATAGCACACAACAGTGTGCTAATCTGGTGGTAAACAATATTACCTTCACTAATCATGATGACATAGCAAATCTACTGGTTGATAAATTCAGCTCAAACTTCAATCCTCCCCCCAGCTCCTTCAGGTTAAATCCTTTCCAACATACTTCCCTGAAGTATTAGCAGGGCCTAGGTGTTAGTAGCACTCACTAAAGCAAAGGACACCACCTCTAAGGGTCTCAACAACACCCCCAGTTGCCTTCTGAACAGCCTAAAGCATGACCTATTAAGACCTCTTGAGACACTCTTCAACTACAGACTCAAAACAGGATATGTTGTAAGTGAATGGCAGACTACAACAGTCCTTCCCCTCTACAATGGAGGACCATCAATAGATCCAGTGAACTACAGACCACCAAAATCATGGAATGAGTTATCAAAGAAATAATAAACAAGGACATTTGCAACCTACAGGTACTGGACTCATCCCAATTCACCTTTGTTAAGGGAAGGTCATACCTACTTCACCTGGTTGACTTCCTTGAGATGGTCACTAAGGCAACAGATAAGTGTAAAACAGTGTATCTTGACCTGTCTAAGGCATTTGATACAATACCATACTCAGGTACAGCTGACAAGCTCACTGAGCAAGGTATAAATCCCTGTATAACTCACTGGATTGCCAGCTAGCTCACGGGCAGTATCCAAGAAGTCAGAGTCACCAAAAGAATGGCCACCAGTGGAGTGCTCCAGAGCTCTACATTGTCTGCATTTGTTTGTCAACTATTTATCAGAAGTTAGGGCTAATGTTCAAGGTGTCTGGCTCACCAAGTTCGCAGATGACTGTAAATTGGGAGCTATTACAGATTGCCCCAAGATGCCACTATCTTACAAGAAGGTTTAACACAGACAAATGACTGGTGCTAAAGCTATGGCTTGAATCTCAATGCCAAAAAATGCATTATAATGCCAAACACCCCTAAGAGTCGACCAAGTAGTAAGGGATCTGGAAACATATGTAGTCAGCAATCTGGCCTTTTTTTATTAAATTTACACATATGAGAAAGGCAATCTTACATTTATATAAATGAAAAACATACAAAATGATATAACTTTAGTTGCAAACAGTTTACATCACAGACACCATTGAAACAACTGTATTTGTAGACATTATACATCACTTATTAACCATCCAGTCATTGTCAGTTAAGCATTTTACAACTCATTCAAGTCCTGCCTCTTAAACCTCGTTCATGCTCTGCATATATTGTTCCCACAATTCCCATATTTCCTATGTAGTTTGCTCCTTCCTTTTTCTAATGATCCCAATTCCAGATGTTTTATCTCTGTTACTATATTCACTACTTCTAATTAAGTTGGACTAGACTTTGATTTCCATTTTCTAGTAATTGCTTTTTTGTCAGCCACCATACTAGACTCAGCAAAGCTTTACTATGTCTAGCAATTCTGATTCTGTAGCATAACTCATCATCTCCCCAGTCAGTCCAATCTGCTCACCCAGCACCTCCAACAGAGCAGTCTGCAGAGAATCCCAAAAGTCTGCCAGGTCATCACACTTCCAAAAAAAATGTTCCCAACTACCTATTTCCTGCCCATCACACCTCCAACACTTGCTATCCATCTGAGGAAAAATTCTTTGGAGTCTACTTGAGGGTATAAAAATACCTATGCAAACACTCCAAAGCAAAGATCCTAAATCTTCTAGACTTCGTTGCATATTTGGGAGATGTACATATATCCCCCATTGTCTCTTTGTGAATTGCTTATCCAATCTCTCATCCCAATCCTTTCTAACTACCCTGATCAATTCTTATAATTATCATGCAATATTTTATATGCTTTACTAATTATTCCTTTTTTAATGGCAGCGTCTGTTCTAGATTCTATTAAAAACTCTACCAGTGCTGTTTTTTCATTTAGGAGCCCCCTATTTCTTTCTTTTTGCGTATACTCTGATATCGATCCTTGATAGGGAAGGCAATCTCTAACCTGCAGTCCAAATAAATTCTTGGCCTCTTCCCATTCTATTACCTTTCCCTTTCTAGTTATTTGCTCCCAATACCTTGGTTCCTTTGCCAGTTTTCTCCAATAAATTCCAACCTCCTCTTGCCCATTATCTGTATCGCTGACCACAATCATCCCTATCGGCAAAATCTCTTTTCTCCATTCTTGTGCTAGTTTGGTTCTTAGAACATTCCCTGCTATTTTATGAATATAATACCCTGCATGATTTTGGTTGTTATCCTTAAGAGTCTGCATCCAAAATCCCAGTCTCTCCTTATTTCTTGAGCGTCTTCCCTGTGCCAGCATCATTCCTTTCCACTTTGAATTATAATTTTTGGCTTGTACTATATATAAGAGCCTTAACTGTGTTGCTCTTAAAATACCCCCCCCCCCAATTAGGTAATCCTAGTCCACCTTGTTCTTTTGGTAGAATCAGCTTATCGCACTTGACCCTTGCTGCCTTCCCTTCCCAGATAAAATCCTTCAACTCTTTTTTAATTGCTATCCACAACTTCTCCTCTGGCTGATAAACATATGCCTGACCTGTGTATAAGACTAAAGCGACTAAAAACATTGCCTTTGACCAACATGTAGCTAAGGATAGTAAGAAAATCATTCTTCATTGTCCAACTTATAGGTAAGGATATGGTATGCAGGTCCAAGGAAGTTGCAGAACCTCATCAAACCTGTCACTGAGTACAGTGCCCCCTTTGACATGTACCTAATCAGACACTTACAACAAATGGAACACCCCCAAAGGTTTCTCACCAGGAGAATTTAGGGCATGAATACCCTGTCCTACACTGACCACTTAAAGACTCTGGCTCTGTATTCAGTTTCCTAAAAGCTGCTGAAAGTGGATCTTTTCCTGGCTTTCAAGGCTTCCTCCTACCCAGTTCTGGTGGATCTGTTACATGTGCAAAACTAAAAGCACCAGAAACACTAGATACAGGGATCTGTACTTCACTTGTGACATAAACAGAACATGCTGGTGAGACAAATATGTGCCCTAAAGGATCTCCAAGCAATGGAATAGTCAGCCCATCTATGTACAACAGATTTCATCCCTGACCGTATTCAAATGAAACCTTAACAATTGGATGGGAAGTTATAAATTTACCACTGGTTTGACTGCCATGTCCAGTATGGACATAGGGGGTCCCTATTAGATTGTAAAAACTCCATTTACGTGAATACAAAATCATTGACATGCATTGCGTGAAATACGTAATCATCGAATGTGCAATACCACAAAATTTGAAATGTGGAAGTGTTTTGGTTGGCCCGTCTGCGGTATAGCTCCGTAAGGTAAATGTGCGATGGTTATGGACCTTATGGCTAGGGTGTGGGTTAAGGTAAGTGTATAGATAGGTAGTGTGTGTAAGATTTAGTGTAGTGTTAGAAGTAGGGTTTTGTTAAAAGTATTTATGTGTATTATTTATTTTTTTTTTTTTGGTATATCTCCGTAAGGGAAGTGTGCGGTAGTTACGGACCTTAGAGTTAGGGAGGGGTTAAGGATAGTGCATAGATAGTTGTGTATGTGGTGTTTAGTGTAGGGTTAGAAGTTGAGTTTTGGTGCTTTACTTTAGGGTTAGGAGTAGGGTTTGGTTAGTGTATGTATGGGGTTTATTTATTTTGTTTGGGTAGGTAGTATGTAGCGAGTGGTGGGGTTGGCTGACTATGAACGTTCAATATTTTAAATTTCGCGGTTTAGTGCATTAGGTATTTTCGTGGTTCGAGTAATATGTGTCGCTGTTTTGGTTTTCGATGTAATGGATTTTCATTGAATTAATATAGACCCGACATAGGCTATTAATAAGAATAGTATAATTCTAACTAACACCACCCCTACAAATCCCTTAGTTACTTCCCTATTAGCATGCGCCCCCATATAGACACACATGATACTCGGGATAGAAATGGTTTTGGGGTGTGCAGCTAGGCTTCTAAGGGCGCTAATGGTCATTAGCCTAGTTGCAACCTATGAAGCTATGAATCTACATGCCTTATCACCTTAAAACACTCATCATTTGCAAGATGTGACACACACACACACACACACACACACACACACACACACACACACACACACGCACATGCACACACGCACACGCACACACACACACACACACAACAGTATTTATTTCTGCTAAAAGCACACCCTCAACCAAATAAATAAATAATAAATAATAAAACCATGAATACTCCTGCTATACTCATGAGGCATGTATACATGACATTCAGGTGTAATGCTCCAAAAAATTAGTTAAGACAATGTTCAGTAGCACTAGCAATTGTAAGTATTATAAAAATGCTGATTGCATACTGACTTTTATCCACAATATAAATGAAATGTGAATGCATTTCCTTTTTTTTTTTTTTTTTTTTTTGGTCCATCCTTTCTCTAATATTTGCCAGCCTGGCCCTCATACCTCTCAACCTCTTAGCACAAGAAATCTGAACAAGCCTGATGTTATGGGGGGACAAAGGCCGAAAAATAGTGACACATTTTAAATATTGCTCTTATAAACTTAGAACATTGCTAGAATAACATGTTTAGTGTTAGCATGCATTTTCTGAAAGATATGAAGTCTGAAACTCAAACACACATCATTATTTAGTGACTTTAATCCTTAGATCATTCTAGTAATTTGATAAGAAACCACAATTTTTATGAGGAACAATCCAAAATTATGAGGCAAAAATCTGAACAGTCTCCAAAAATCTGTACAGTTGAGAGGTATGACCGCCCCCCATGCCCCATCTGCACTGTGTCTACTAGCTAATTCCTTGTACCCTGGTCTTGTTCAGTATTGCTGGGACTGATCATGGATCCTAGGCAATGGAGGCTTGGCACAGCTGAGCATCCATCCAGGGGAGAGTTTCTTCTATGACCTACTTGTCCCTCCCCCTTGTTGCAATATGATTCAGTCCAGGGTGGGCAAGCATTGTGAGCAAGAGGTGTACCATCCTGCTTCCACAGCAGCTCAGTTAGTCCCACTTCCCACCTACTGATCACACCTTACTCTTGTGATGTCCCTGGCTTTTAACAGGGATTGTTGCCAAGAGGTGCCCATGTACCACCATCCCTCCCTGCCACTATATCAGTTGCCTGCAATGCAAATCATACCCGGCTGCCTGTGCCGTAGTCAAGGCATTATCCCTCTACACCAACAGAGCAGCTGAATGTATTCTTTAAAAAAAAAAAAAAAAACATGTAGGTGACAAAAATTTTTGGTAAAACCAAACTTGCTAATGATAACAGTAGTTGATCCAACACCCCTGCTTGTTTACTGGGTTTCGTTAAGGTGATGTCATACTTCAGAAAGAGTGGTTCTTAACCTGTGAACTACAGCCCTACTCATACTTTCTTCATTCTGATTCTCTCACTTAATGGCAACAACTGTAAAGGCACAAGGCCATGCTCTGAATTAAACCTGACTGACTGAAAAAAAAAAGAACGGTATAAGTGAAAACACATGTGAAGTCAGTGTATTGACAGGAGCTTACTGGCTGTGATGTAATATTTTAAAGCCAAACACTGCAATGTGGGATACCTAGAGGTAGACTAAAAAATCAAGATGCTGGACTCCATGTGGGCAGACTCTGGAATTACATTTAAAAATATAAAAACAAGTATATCGAGTCCAAAAATGTTGTTAAAATGTGGGAAACATCAAGGCATGATGAAATAAACATGTTTTTTAAGTCTGTGGGTATGATTCTCCTTTAAGTATATTTGTAATGTCCCTTGACTATTCTTCAGACGGACTTTTGATTTTATTGCTGTAATAATTTGCAACCAACTGACACTTAAAGCATAATGTTCTTATAGTGATGAAATAGAACAATGATTTTTTGAGCCTACTAATTACATAGGACATTTAGTTATATTTGTCTGTACTGCTGTATTTCTCTGGACAAGTAGTCATATAATTAAGAGTTATTGTATTGGCTGCATTATATTCTAAAGGTTTCTAATAAATAGCTACTTGCTAAATTGTAGTACTTAACAATTATGTCAAAATATTATATGGTAAAGACTTTAATAAGGTGGGAATGCCAGTTTCTGAATGGATACATACTCCTCCCGGATTCTCTATGCCTTGCACGGCATGCAGGATCAGTACAGGAGCTCTAGCAGGCAATATATCTACCATGCAATCCAGGAACAGCCTGCAGGGGCGTGCATGAGTGCTCCTGCACTAGTCCTGCACAGACTAAGCCCCTGTATGCAAATCACCCCATTTGCAGGAGACATCCATGCAAATGAGGTGAAATTGCGATCCAGGAAGCTTGCAGCCGGCCGTGCAGGACTAGTGCAATCTGCAGAAATGTACTCAGTTAATAACTGAGTACATTTTTGCAAAATCCAAAATGGAGTTGTGACAGCTCCAAATAAAGGCTGCATATCAGTTAGGAAGCATGTCAATGACCAAGTATAAGGCCATTGGCATTGCAAACAGCCAAAAAAAAAAAAAAAAAAATCAACTTTTATTTTTTTTTTAGCTGATCTCGGCTGTTTAAGCATAGGGCAGCGGCGCGCAAACGAGATCGGGGGAAAATAACAAAATAAGCCTAAATTAAGCACTCTAACTAAAATCACTATTCTACCATTCAAGTCAATGGCAGGCAGAAGACAACATGGCCAGTGAGTAGTGGTTGCTAACGGGGGAGGCTCAGTGTGAGACATGTAACTATGCATTAGCAGGCAATCCTATGCAAATGGGGGGAATGATAGTGAATCCCAGTTTTCCCCAGCATGCTAGTCAGGTCCCAACAGTGTAAGAGTAGGAATACCTTGGTGCAAGCCTAGGAGTTAGCTGACATCATGGGGGTATGTGTCAGGCATACTGTAAGTGGACTGGAGCCCTGTGGCTTGGGTTTGCTCCTAGCTTAGCACAGCTAAGTTAGAGGGTGTGTCTGAATCTGCCTAGCACTCTTTATATTGCCTAAGTGGGTGTGCGCACCATGCACCGGGTTTTAAAGGAAGAAAAAAAAAGTAAAACCAGGAAATAGCAGCACTTTGCACATTTGAGCACTCTCTCTGCGCTGTGTGCCCCCAGGCTTAAACAGGAAGGCAATGGGAAGGGAAAACAGCAGTAGGAAGGTAATCAAGGATAACCAGCATAGCTGGCAGGTGAAATGTATCAGAATAAGCTATTTACACAGGCAACAGACCAGCCCAGCCCAGAACATTACTATAAACTATGCAAACACCTTTGCCTCTGTTTTTTCCCACACTCTACACCACCGGTGTAAACAAGCAGGGAACTTTTAACAATCACAACAGCAAAATGATAGGGGCTGCAATAGCTATCATGCAACAACTTGTGGAAGAAGCTGAGGGTGGTGAAGATGTGAATGCTATTGACCAACCCACAGTGAGGAGACGGAGAAGACTGTACAGACCCAGGGTAGCCTACCAGGGGCTACATGAGCTGGAGATAGTGGAGCGCTATAGGGTGGACAGGGACCTCCTACACCAAATTTATGGGCTGTGCCGGCTACGCCTCACACACACAGAACTAACAGAGGGGAACCCACCCCAGTGGATACCAAGGTATGTGTAGGCCTAACAATACTATCTACAGGTACCTTCTAAAGGCCAAATGGGGATCTCACAGGCATCAGTATCAAGGGTACTCCACCAGTTTTTGGATGCCATGTCCGCACATGTCGGTAAGCACGTATATTTCCCCAACACCTGTGAGGCATTGGCCAGCAATATGCAACTGTTACACCAAATAGCAGAATACCCTGAGGTAGTAGGTGCTATAGACTGCATGCACCTATGCATCAAAGCACCACCCAGTGAGCGGGGTAGGTTCGACATCAACCGCAAGGGCTTCCCCTCTATCAACTGCTAGATCATGTGCGATGCCCAGGGCATAATAATGAATGTGTGTGCTGGCTGCCCAGGAAGATATCATGGTTCCCATATCTGGCATCTGATGCAGCTGTACCACAGATTTGCCAGTGGGGACATCCCTCACGTTCACCTGGTGGGGGATGCTGGATACACACTGGAGCCATGGCTAATGACACCCATCAGAAATGCACACACACCCGAACAAGAACTCCATAATGAGGCACACGCACAGACAAGAATTATAGTAGAGCATGTGTTTGGGATGCTCAAGTCAAGGTTCTGGTGCCTGGACACATCCAGTGGAGCCTTGCAGTACTCACCAGCTACATGTATGCAAATTGTCCTCGTATGTGCCATGCTACACAATATGATTCTGTGGAAACAGCTGCAGCAGGAACAGCACAGGGCCGGGCCACACAGCCCCCCACCATTGTCAAGGCCTGCACAGGCACAGAGTGATTCAGAGGAGGAACAACCTGAGCCTGCCCCAGTAGGCAGAATGAGGCATGCCCAGTATGCCCTGGCCTTGGCAAAGAGGCAGCACATAGCACATACACTGACAGAGGAGGGACCCAGGGAATAACACCTCTCTCTGACTCTCACATACAGTAAAAGAGATGCCAAACATTACATTACCTGTGCTCAACCATGTGTAGGGAGTGTACTTTATGCATCCGACATAGGCAGCCCCTCCAGCACCACCCTCAATACTGGGACACCCAAAGAAAGTGACTCACACATGCCAGTCAGGAGGGTTAACATAAGAGTTAACAGTCACAGCCAGCAGGGCAGGTGTAAACAAACACAGACAAAGGCCTTGCTATGGCCTCTGAATGATGCCTATGGATAACCTCCCCCCCCCCAGGCCTACACAGACAGACTACAGCAGGTCAGGCAGTGGGACGTTAGTTCTGAAGGGTAGGAAGTCGGAAACTAATATGTGGGTAAATCAAAGCTAAGATCTGTAGTACACTGGTATGCCTCTAGTCAGCATGATAGGTAAGAATACAGAATGAAATGGAGTACCAGACATGCCAGTACAGTCATAGCAAATGTGTACAAGTGTCAGGTGTGCCCCCCATCCTACGTAGAAATGTAGTAACAGTCGGGTGTGCCCCCTCAATCATGTGTAGAAATGTAGAAATAGGCAGGTGTGCCCCCCCCCCCCCCATGTTATGTAGAAATGTAGTAACAGTCAGGTGTGCCCCCCAATCCTGTGTAGAAATGTAGAAATAGTCAGGTGTGCCCCCCCCATCCTATGTAGAACTGTAGTAACAGTCAATGCCAAATGATTGACGGATACCCTGCAGAAACCATATGCTACCTGTAGGTGTACAACACAATGGTCGGCACTGCAGTACAAACTACCTGGACTCGATCCACGCATTCAGTACAGACGGACATACTGGGCATGCTCACACACTTAAACACATGAAGGCCATGTTTGAAAACACCGGTGGACCAGACATATCTGGCAGTCGCAGATGTTAGTGGAGACACTCCTCAGTATGCACCACACATGCTTTGCACACACAGTGGATAGGAATACAGACATATATCTAAGGACAACATACTATAATAAGCCAAAGGTAGACATACATAGATGGGTGGAAGAGGATGACTGTTTCAAGGAGCCATCCAGGCTTGTGTGACAACAGGACTCAATGTGGTCCACTGTACAGGGATAACAGATGTGCAAATCCATACCCCTAAATGTGACATCAATGCCAGCTGAACAATGTTAGCAACCCTTGTATTACCCAGGGTACACTCTCAACCCATGTCTCATACACACACACACACTTGCCTAGATAACAGCCAAACAGCCGCTATGTTGGTAGTACCCTGCATATTGCCCACTGATAGTAACCATGGTGTGATTGCAGTGGGCTACAGAGGGCATGGCACCCTGTCCCTCAGTCCAATAGGCATGTACATGCCGACAGTGCACCTCCTCCATGTTCCCCACTGGACACCTGCAACACCTGTGGTGCCAACCAATGTGAGCCACAAAGGACATAACATGCCTGAAACACAAGCCCTGTATGGACAGATGGCACTGACACCAGGGAATACTGGTATCACGCTATCAATGTAGTTGCAGGGCCAACCTGCTGTCCATGAACAGTTCCTGCCACATGAGGCCAGAACTGGCACATCTGATGGTAATGATCTGTGTACACAACATGGGACAGACACCCCCAGGTACAGTTCCACATGTCACTGTACATGCATGTGGAAGGTGTGCACATCCCAGGCACTGCCATATCATGGACGAAGGAACACATACATGGCAAGCAATGCTCAACATTGGCCAAACGCAATAGTCACCTAGGTGACTGGATGGTGAATACAACACCCACCTGTGTGGGCTACTCCAGACACTACACCCCTGAGCCACAAGGCAGACCACTGTCATGTGGCCTGATGCCAAGATATACCCATCGTCTAGCCTTGTACAGACATCTGGCACTGTCAACCACAACACACCCGTGAAATAGTGCACACATGCATGTTAGCATTGGCACCCATGTCTGTGTGTGTGGTGTATGATGCATATGACCACATTCACACTCACTACAACCCCCATTAGCATTCTGAAGCATGCTGTCTGATGTCAGACACCTCCACATATCCTTTGCACATATAACCTCCATATGACCCCCTGTGGTGCATGTGATACCTGCACAGTACTGTGTTCTGGCAATCCCACTAGTGATGAGTTGTATTCCTGGCCATGCCAAATGTGGCAATGTGTGTACGCCCCTGTGAGAGTGTGGCTGTGTTGATGCTGACATCTGTTCATGCAGGCAGGCACGTGTACTACACCTACCACATAGCTACCATATCCCTGTTGCAGATGTCACTCACCATCACATATAAGTTCTGAGAGCTCCCCAACATGTAACCTATGTGGCGCATCCAGTAACTGCATGGGCATGTGCTAGCACTACATAGTCGTTGGGGGTTTGATACCCTGTACTGGTAGGTGTGTGACACAAACATGCATAAGTTTTACTCTCCCACCCCTCCCTGGCTTTTCTGTGCCTCTGTCTGCCTCTCTTACTCCCTCTCTGATGGATGTGGAGACTTACACCTGCTTTGCTTAGGCAGCAGCATGTATATTTTAAGTGATGCTCAGGATCAGCTGATGGTCTCTGCACAAATTGCAGCCCTCCTCTAGCTGATTGCATGTGGAACAGCTGTGGTAACATTCCCATAGCCAATTGCATGGAAACACACACCAATATGTAGGAACATCATGTTGGTGTTGGGCCTTTCATTCACTGTGAGCAGGAACTCGATCTGTTGTTTGGCAAACAGCATCTCAGATGGACTGGGGTTTACCTCTAACAACATACACTGTGGAAACAGGCCAACACACAGGAAGGGGATATGCCTGACCTGACTACAGACTGTAAGTGCTGCTATACTGCATTTGGAGTAATGCTGGTTTAAGAGGGTGTGTGTGGTTATGGCTGTCCTACATGTTTACATACCTGCCATGCCAGTGCTATGTTTAGGAGGGAAAACCCATCCGTAGGGCCATCTGCAGACTGGCCAGTATGTGGTACCTTTTGTTTCAGGTGTTACCCACAGAGCACCTATCTGTGAACTGCAGAAGGTAGTGTGAGGATTGCAGTCTGTAGATGGGGACAGCCTTGAGAGTTACTGACTCCATATCCCTCATAGGACATATGGGCAACAAACCCTGTTACAACAGTAGCTGTATGAGGTTATCACAGCAACATGTCAATATTGGCCCTGTGTATGTGCCTACAGCCACAACCCTGACAACCTTTGTACATATGTCATGCAGTAAGGGGTGCATATGTACTGTACACCATAATTACTAACATATTATCTGATAACAAGCCAGTGAGATATCAGACTGCTGCACATGTAATGTATAGTAGGGGTTATATTTGATGACATAACCTGGACATTCTGTGGTTGTGTGTACAGTAATGAGGTCTGTTTACTTATGGTGATTGTCGGCAGTGTGTGTAATGTTAATATGTACCTTGGCCTGTGTACAGACTGTGGTAGATGTCATTATTTTTGGTCCTGTTCAATCTGATGTTGCATGCTGCTCCACTGTATGTTACCCTATCAGCTTACATGCTTGTAGGGCCATGCATGCACATGTCCCATACCACAGACAGGAAGCAGAACACACTGTGTAGCAGCCCAGTATATCTAGGGTGAGTGTGTGTGTGGCACATATGAGGTTAGTGTTGAACAGATAGTCCATATACTGTAATAATACGCTAGCATGCCATATATAGCTGTGGCTGTGTACACATTGGTTGTGGTGATGCACGTACACACCGGTGTATGTTACTCTGTGCTGTGTCATGCCTGTAGAGCCTGCTATCTATGTGCAGGTACATGTGCATTCCCCCATAGCAAATGTAGGCCAGTGTTGAGCTGGTATGCCTGTAGCCTGCACAGTGCTATGTTACATGCTTAGCAGCTTAGTGTACTTACCCAGTGAGATATAATGTCCAGTTACTTGCCAGATGTACTGCTGCCAGGCCACCATAACAGTCATGTATGTCAGACAGAGCAGTGGGATGCTGTACAGATGTATGTCAATATCTAGTGGGTGGTATGTGGCCATGGCACCCCCTTACCAGTGGTTATTATATGGCAGGACAGACAGGTATGTGTGAATGCAAAACCTATGTTGGCAAATGTATACCAGTAGTTACGTGTTATACCCATCTACATGGCTGTTAACATCCACATTGTCAGGATTGGTCCACATGTCTTGCACTAAGGGGTTATGTGTATACCTCTGGACCGTCCAGAGTATGTCAGACTGTCCACATATATTGGCCATTATCTCTGCTATAGTCTACAGGAGCATTATGTGCTAGCAGTGGAACTGTACTATGATGCCCTTAGGATGTTTGTCAGTAGCAAATGGTGCATGTTATAAGCAGATGTGACCTCCCACACACGCCATGTCTGTGAAGACAATCACTATGACAGTAGCAATACTCTTCAAGTATACCTACTATACATACCTGACATCCCCTTGCACTATGAAGTTAGGTCTACAGGGGCTGAGGTAGGGCTGTACTCCATGTTCAGGACATATGGTGATGATATACGTACATGTACCTATCCATATATATATATATATATATATATATATATATATATATATATATATAGACATACAGATATACATATTGACATACATAGATGGATATGTATATGTACATAGATATACAAATAAACACCCAGATATATACATATACAGAGCTATATATGTCTACACATATACAGATAGAGATACATATGCACATATACGTATGGATATCCACATGTATTTTGTCAGTAGTAGGTATATCAGAATAGCTATGTATGCACATATAGTTATTGATATCTACATATATAGCAACATAACTAGGCATATCTGTACACATAGGATGTGCATACATATATAGCTATACATATATATATATATATATATATATATATATATATATATATATACACACACATATATCTATATATACATATACTTATAATATCTATGTATACATATATCTATATATACACATATGTATATGGGAGCACTACAGAATCCTGAAAGCCCAAAGTCCTGAAGACCATCAGGGGTGAGCTGTCTTAAGGTATATGGATGTACATTACCATACAATCCACCTTGGTTAAATGCAGGCCCACTGCCAACTGCCATACAGACTGTTCTGTTTGTCAGTGTGCTTGTGATGGTGTCAGTTGTGCCTTGTTATGTAACAGTTACATCCCATTCTGTCAACTGAGGTCTTTAGCCCCTAGGGATTGTCTACAGAGTGTAGATAGAGGCTGCTGAACTCATCAGAGATCATGTCTCCTAAACCTGATAGACTTCTTTGAAGCAGTCACCAAAGCCATAGATGAGGGTAAGGTGGTTCACACAGCCTATCTAGATCTCGCCAAGGTGTTCGACACCATCCCCCACTCTGGAATTATAGATAAACTCAATAAACTATGTATAAATCCCTATGTCCCAAGATGGGTTGCCAACTGGCTTACTGACAGAACCAACACTGTGAAAGTAGCAGACTCCAAATCAGACTTCAGACCAGTGAAAAGTGGAGTACCACAGGGTTTAGTCCTGGGTCCTCTTCTGTTTGGTATCTACTTCTCTGAAGTATGGGCTAACACAGAAGGTCTTTGGCTAACTAAGTTAGCAGATGACTGCAAACTAGGAGCCATAATCGAAACTCCTAACAATGTGGACATCCTACAAAAGGGCCTCACTGAGACAGATGCCTGGTGTCAAAGCCATGGCCTCAAGCTCAATGCCAAATGCATTGTCATCCCCTTTGGTAATGAACTACCACATAGGCGGTAGTCTACTTAACACTAAAGGTGTGGTAAGAGACCTTGGGACACAGGTGGACAGTAGTCTCTCCTTTGATAAGCACATCACCTCAGTGGTCAGGAAATCCTTCTATTGTCGCACACCTCATCACAAAAAGTTTCATATCCAGAAAAAAAGAGGTTATTGTTCCCCTCTACTCATCACTCATTAGACCCATTATAGAGTACAACACCTTTTTTGGTATGTACCTCGCAAGACATCTACAACAACTGGAAAGGCTGCAGAAATACCTCACAAAGAGGATTACTGGCCTCAAACAGATGCCCTATGCAGACCGTCTCAAAAAACTCCAGCTTTACTCGGTCGCATATTGCCTACTCAGAGGAGATCTCTGCCTAACATACAAAGCAATATCAAACCCAGAGCTGTTGGACATGCTCCACTTAAAGAAATCCCAATATCCGAGCTACTTGCTCTAGGGACCTAAACCTTGTCACCACAATAAACAGAACATGCTGGAGGGATAGATTCTTGTCCCAGAGACTTCCCATACTCTGGAACAGACTACCTATCTATGTCAAACAGAACTCGTAATTAGCACTCTTCAAGAAAAATCTTGATAATTGGATGGGTAATAGGAAATTCAACCTGGGGATCACTTCTGTGGCTCTGCTTAACAGGGGCACAGGAAAATAATTTTCTTGGGTGGCGAAAGCCAGGGTACCTTTTTGGCTAGGCTTGTATAGCCCCTACGGCCAATTGCCTAGTACCTACCTATGAACCTATGAAAACCCTACATTACTTACTGTTGAGTGTTTGGTATCCTGTGGGCCAGTATGTCTTTACTATTGTACTACTTGATGGCCTTGGCCTGGATAGCAACATTTGTTAACCTTTCCAGACTACTGTATTAGTATTACTGTTTCACAGTAGCATTACTCAGGTTATATGGATGTCTGTGTCTAAACAGCTATATGACATGGCATATACAACTGTAATAGTACACAAATAAAGCTTTTCCATTTATGCACACCTGTGTCTCGTGTTATATCCTTTGATATCTCTGTGGATATATGTTGCAGGCAAAGAATGCCATTTCTATGGGTGGCTCATACAGTCTCCAGTTGGTGAGGCGGACGTGTTTGGCTGTGGGGGGGGTATACTTGTTCATACAAGACGTATATTGTTTGGAGCCTCTCAACCCCATTAATGGTGCATGTGGACACATATGTTTTAGTTATTTTCCCATTGTTATCTACAGATGTATGTCCATATATACCTATATATATATATATATATATATATATATATATATATATATATCTGCTTACATAAATATATATAACTATGTTCATATATACCTACATAGATATATATCTGCTTACATATATGTAACGTGCTGTGTATATTTAGACATATAGGTGTAGACATATATATCTATAGATATAGACATTTGCATGTATATATGTTCATATCTACATATATAGACATGTTGTATCTTTTGAGATATTACTATATTTACACACACACACACACATACATCTAAATGTTGGAATACATTCTCTGTACTGTTGAATGACTGGGCTGGATGATATGTTTTTGAAAACATCAGAGTTATGTATATCTGAGATGGCTTAGTGGTACATCACTGTGGCTAGGTAGTGCAGGGTCCTGGGTTTGAGCTTTGCAGAGGCTGTTTATTTTGTTGCTGGGCAGAACATGGGCCGTTGTTTACAGAGTGATTAAGGCACTTTAAAGCAATTGTAAGTGGGTTTGCGCTGAGGTAAGCAGTCCTAATGGTTACAGCTTCTCATACTCAGCTTCTAAATTGCTTAACCCATGTAGGCATAGCTTACACCTGCGCAAACAGGCTTAAACCCACTTACTGCTGCTTAAAAGTGCTTACCCCTGCTTACCCCTGTGCTAATTTCTTTAAAAGAAAAGAAAAAGGGATTGTTTGGAAAGTGGTGAAAAAAGGGGCACAAAGAGGGAAAGACAGTAGGGAAAATAGCCAGGGATGTGCAGGAAGGGTGTATGGAAGGTCCATAGCTACCCATTTCTTCTGCAGCAACAGCTGTGCACATACACTGAATTTGGAGGTTGATTTGGACACTCAAACCCCTGGGAGGGGGTGAGGACAACAATAATACATTGTGATGCCAATTAGACTGGATTACATGTGTCCAGTGGACACGTGTGCAAAATGGACACCTATGTATGGGGCGAGATTTTTTTGTGAGAACAGATTGCCCTTTTTTTTCAGGTGAGAGTGGGATGTTGGGGAGGGGTAGTAGGTATAGTTGGGGAGGTAGGTTGGGTAGGTTAACAGACAAGGCAAACAAGGTGCATACAGGGGTGCTATATGACACATGTGGGGGGTAAACACCTTGATGGGGAGGGGTGTTTGGAAATCCGAAACCCACAAGTCCCCTAGTGGAAACAGTGGAACTGAGGTCCACACCCATGGGCAGTCACCACTGCACCTTCACAGCCCCGAAGGTGGCTGTGCTGGGGGCTGAGTCGCACAGCCAGGCTGACTCTCTAATTATGACACACAGCCCTCGAGCTGACGTAGAAGATCACCAAACAGCTGGTTGATCACTCTACACACCACAACTCCGACCTGATGATGGGTGACAGGTAACTGTCCTTGCCCACTCCCGGGGGGGCGAGCCCCATCCCCTGAGGCAGTTCCACCCAAAGGTGGTGCAGGACCAATGGACAGGAAGGTCCCGGTTTGGGCACCAGACATGCTGGTGCCCAGTGCCACGGCCAGCTGAAGTGGGACATGTGGGTCTGCTGGGACCAGCCTTCTCAAGCGTGTTATAGTGTTTAGATTTCATCATCATATGTGGGTTAGTAATAGTCAACACATTCCAGGATTAGGTATAACAGCATGCATAGATATTTCCATTAACCCAGACACCAGATACGGAACAGTTGCATAGCAACCAGAACACATGCATGTATGGGACCACAGTGGTAATAAGAACAGCATGCAGGTACATTGATGGCACCATGCCACCAATGTTTTAATAATTCAATATAGCACATGCATAGGAACATTAAAATATTTATCAAACAATTGGACATTATCAGAACATAGGTGTCAGTACATTCCAGTTGTGGTGGGCATGTTGATTATTGTTGGAGATATGGTGGGAGGGAGAGAAAGATATCAATTAACAACTACCATATTCCTGTAGTCCGCATTACTTTCCTAGTCAGTGCTGCTATCTGTACCTTACAAGTCTTACTACACTGCCCTATAGCCTTAGTTTGGACAGTGATATGGCTGTAGTCATCGTTACACATGAACCGTTTTTTCCTGCAGTATACACCTCTTACCTGGTATACCTGTAGAGGGAATGTTTGTTAACACTAACTAACTGTTTCTACACATACTCCCAGATTCCGGGTTGATGTTGTGCACATAGCTATCCAACTCTTTATGCACAGACTCTGGCCATGTGTTGACCACATGCTGGTGTGCCTGGATATATCTAGAATATTGCCATCTTCCACCTTTAGCGACCTGACACACACATATACATGCTTTCCTACACAGTTATATTATGTAGCACAGTGTGGGTGACAGTGACCAGTGATACTTTATCATTCAGAGAAACTGCAACACTCACAATTCCCTACAATACCAGTTTGAACAGTACCTGTACAGGTTATAACAGTCTGTATTTCTCAGCACAGTGTTCGTATCCAATGTACCTGAGAGCAATGTTTGTTAGCACTACCTGACTGTTGCCAGACAATGTTCCAGATTACACATTAGTATTAATGCACATACATCTCACTCTGTTACTGTACACACTCTGGTCACAGCTTGACAACATGGGAGTGTAGATAGGACATACTTGAAATATTACTCTCCTAACAGTTTCAGGGATTGCTACAGTGACAGGCGTGTTCTCATAGATGTTCAACAATCACTTGTATTCCCTGTTTGCTGGCTAAACATCTGGGTTCATCCCATAGACTTGCCAGGGGGGCAGGGGGACAGGCAGCAGATATGGGCCCATATACTGGACATTCTGGCCTCATCTGTACAGTTTTGGGGTATGATTCTGTATGCAGCCTTATTCCACTCTCAGGATTCAGACCATGGCTGTGTCTGATACAGCTTAAACACTGTCCATCACAGTTGTGTCTGCTATATAGATATTGCTGTATATCTCCTATCTGCTTTCTGTCTTATTAATCCCCTGTGCTTTTGCATTCTGACCTTGTATTACAACACTGTTATACAGATTTCCTAGACAAGTTATATGTTGTAGGACAGTGTGGGCGACAGTGATGTCTAATACCTCATTAATCAGAGCAATTGCATATCATTCGTGTATTTCTGGGCACAGTGTTGTATCTGACAGACCTGTGGGAGCAATGTTTATTAGCACTACCTGAATGTTCCCACACACAGTACCAAATTCCACATTACTATTATGCACATACATCTCACTCTGTTACTGTACACATTCTGACCACAGCTTGACATGTTGTGGTGTAAATGGGACATACATGACTTCTTAGTCACATAAAGTATTGGGGAGTTGCTAGTATGCCAGCGTTGTTCTCATAGCTGAGTGTCATTCAGTTGTAATTCCTGTTATCTACCTATAATCTAGGATAATCCCACTGATTTCCCAGGGGGACAGGTTGATAGGCAACAGATATAGGCCACTTTAATAGACATTCTGGACATATCTGAACAGTTGTAGGGTATGAGTCTGTATGCAGACTACTACCACTGGCAGAATTTGTACCGTGACTGTGTGTGCTAAAAAAACTACAGTTCACATCTCAGTTGTATGTGCTATTCGGTTTTTGTCTGCATTTTTCCTGTTTACTGTCTATGTGTGTCTCAGTTGTACTAAATGGCCTCTGGGGATTACACCTGTCATATACAGGCATTCCTACACATTGAATTTATGGCGCATGGTGTGGGTAACAGTGTTTAAAACAACAGTACTATTACATGATTGCAAGTCTACATTACCGTATGATACCAGGATATACACATGCAGTCCAGCAGTTAGACCTGTTTTGCCAGGCTATTACACTTTTATTGACATAGAAACAATATGAGACTCTTTCTGCCATATTCTCTAGTGTATGCAGTACTTGCCTTGAACAATACAGGTTTTATACAGGCAATTAATTTACTACTACTTTTATTTTTATTTCCTATGACAGTAAATGCATAAGTAGTACTGACTTGCCTCACATCGCAACCTCGCCAGGCAACTGATGTGTGCCTCCTGGTTCACATCCCGCTCCATTGCAGCTGTGGGGGACATAAGAGGAATATTTAGCTATACCTATAAATGATATACCTGAGCTGGCAATTATTACACACATACTGGGGTGATACACATGACTGGAACATCCCCTGCCACTCTAGCCTCTTGAAGCCATTTCTCCAAGAGGTCCCCCTTATGCCGCTTCAGGTCGGCATAGTGGTGCCTGACTTGCTCACCAGTTTGAGGTATGCCAGTGGCACTGCTGAGGTCATGGGCGAGATGGTCCCAGGCCTCTGCCTTATATTGGGAGCCTTGGTACTGGCCCTGCAGCAGTCTCTGATCATGGTCTTTGACAAGGAGTCCTGCCATGATCTTGGACTCCTGGATGCACCAGCACTGTGACCAAAAGCGCACACCTGTTCCCCTTACTCTCATAGTGCCTGCAAGGGGAAGCTACAACCAGTTATGAGATGTATTTCCGCCTCTTGTGCTTAAATAAGGCCGATCTCCCACACTTTTTCATGATTGGCCAGTTTTGAAAAGGCTAAGTTATGGGCCTTAACCTGCTTAAGTAAGGCTGGCATTGTTTAAAGGGGTATACCACTGGGCACAATTAGTTAGCTGATCTACACATTGCTTACACCTCCTTTGCTGGCCTGTGCAATGTTTAGCATTGCTTACATTAGACTTTGCATTATATTTCCTTTTTGGCATTGATTTCTTATTCATTACATCTGCCTGGTATCCATGATTAATGTGTACATACACTCTATGTGGTCCTTGTGCTTTATTGGGGACTTCAACACGCTATTACAATCACACCTCACTTCTGGGCTTACTGGTGTACTCTAGTTCACATATTTATGTTATTTAGTGGGTTATGGAACATATGACTGTATACTGATTCTTTTCACAGATTCAGTTTGGTTTTACTATGGTGAGGACTTGTTTGCTGATACCTCATTCTTCTGTACTTCTGTGATGGTTTGGTGGTTAACTATTGTGACTATGGTGTATAGGGTCCTGGTTTTGAGACTTGCATGGCTATTTATTTTGTTGATAGGCAGAGCAAGGGCCGTTGGATGCGGAGTGATTAAGGAACTTTTGAGCAGTTGTAAGCGGGTTTCCGTGACGGTAAGCACTGCTAACCTGCCATTACATTTGCTTACATAGAGTTAGGTTTAGAATTGCTTAACCAGTGTAGGCATTGCTTACTGCTGTGCAAATAGGCTTAAGCCCACTTACTAGTGCTTAAATATTCTTACTACTGCTTTTTTGTGCTTAAACCTGCTTACTAGTGCTTTATTCATTATAACACTGACACCTCACATGTGCATTTACTGCAGTATTCCATTTCATGAAAATAAGTTATTTAGTGGGTTATACAACATAAATAGTACTCATAACGTGCTTTGCCGTGGAAAATGGAACCTGCTGCAGTGGGACTCGAACCAGGAATGTCTGCGCGTAAGGTGAATGCTTTGCCCACTACACTATTGCTTTGATGCTTCATTTGCATATATCTTCCTTGTTATCCTCTTCAGCCATTTAAGTTGCATTAACTGTAGCTAAGCGATAGGCACACCTGCACACCTACAGTTAGCTTTAATCAGAATTAAAAAAAAATAAAGGGTTTCTTCATATTATTTCTGTATACTTTTGCTGTTGTACATGAGGGGGACTGTTGGTGGGGTTATGTGGACAACTATGAGTGGTCTTGCTCATTTCTTACCCCTTTCTGCTGTACTTCATTGTGGGGGCATGTATATTCTGAGAGCTATACTGTCAGACATGCCCCCTGCACTCTTACATGCTCCATGTAAGATTAGGAGCTCACGCAGGGCACCTCATTACTATGCATGGCGCGCTGCCTTCCTGCTCCTAAATGGCCGCCTCCATGCAGGACTAATCTAGTCCTGCAAGGAGGAATAGTAAATCCGGGGGACTGTGTTACTATTTGTTGTTATTGTTTTTGACACACACTTCTGAAGAGTCCCTCTTGAAGGCAGTGTTCAGTATTTTGGAAGTATTGCACTTTCAGTCATGGGTTAATAAGTGTTGGCTCTTAATGACAGCTATGTTATTAGGGAAATAAACAGTGTTATACTAAACAAATTCAACAGCAATTATTTATTTTCTGAGTCTGCATATTCCGTTTGATTTATGATTTTGTTTGAATGCTTGACTTTATGACAATAAGCAGTTTAAGTGTTCAGCAGTAGCTTACTTAAAGGTCACACTCTCAACCATACTTGGCATTTTCAGCTGTCCACAGATTGGTGGTGCACTCATCCCAAAACTGATGATCCAAAAAGGGAAAAAAAACAACAAGGATGAAAAATGGCTTCTGCAATTGAAGACCCCCAAAAAAGTCTTCTAAAAGTTTTCAACAGTAGTAAGGAGATTATACAAGCTCTGTACCTCAGTTAAGAGTTAAGTTACTAAACACATTCATTTCAGCAGTCATGGTAGCAGTCACTGCTACTGAAAAGAATAACAACATTTTGCACATGTCTAATCAGCAAATCTTCAGTACTGCTGACTGATCCCCTGACAGTTTATGTTGGGATAAAATTCACATTCAGCCCACTCCAGTTATGGCACTGCTCTTAACATTATGGAATGACTTATAAGATATAGACTTTCATTTAGTAGTTTATTACTATATCATGTCAGGTGTGAATATTTAAAAATGTTATAAAATATGATACTGCCATTTTGATAAATACTAAATGTCACATATACTGTTGTGAGTCTTACCTTTGAAATGTTTTTTCATGCTGATATGGCACACTGCTGATTTTAAGATTAACATGTATGATAGTCCAAATATTCAGACTGGAAGCATGGTCGATTTTATGTTTAATGTGTGTGACAGTCCTAGTAGAGTATACTGCCATTAGAAGTGTGACAACTTTTCATAGTTTGTAACTATAAAATGTTATAATTATACTGCAGTTTTGACCATCACATTGATGAAGTATGTTGTTTTGTTTGCTTACACTTGTGCATTAACATGGGAAGTTATTTCCTTAGGAATAACTAAATGTTTGCTGTGGTGAGGTACTTACTGTTCTGTTGATCAGTGTGAGGAACTTTAGAAGCCTAACCATGCATTCCTTGCATTCCCATAAAGTTTTTAGTCCTTACATTTTAAGTGCATATAATTCAGAGATGAAAAGAGCATTTACGTGTTACCCCTATCCACAAGGGACATGGGTGCTAAACCAGGGCAGAATTTGCGTTTCCCTATACATTTATCCAGATTTCATTTAAATAATATAAGGGAAGGTCTTTGCTCTAAGTGAACAGGAATGAAATTCCAAAGAAGTGGCATTCTCTGTGATACATATCTATCCCTCAGTCATGTTCTATTTATGTTGCAGAAAATATAAAACTCTGTTGAGAGATCTTTATTCCACCACTGGACTTGGAGATGTGCAGTAAATCATTGAGGATGGGGTCTTCTGAGGGTCTGTATGTAAAGCAGAGATCACCTCTCCATAGCCTGGTATGATACTTAGAAGAATGACAAAACTGAGAAATTGACAGTATAGTTTTTATGATTTAGCCCTTTGATTTTTTTTTTTTTTTTTTTTTTTTTGGTGAGATAGCGTTGTGGTCATTCAGGTAGTGTTAAATGTTTGGACAAGTACATCCCAAAGGGAGCATTACACTCAATGTTTAGTTTAATATGTATCAAGTACTCATAAGCTGCTCAGTGAAAAAGGACCTTCTTACAATAGTGGCTACATGGTGATCAAAAGTCCGTTTGTTGTCCACATAATTACCCAGATTCCAAACTGCCAAATCAATTTTCAGGAGTGTGTAGTCACTGGGATAGTTACAGAGGACAACATGCTTGCCAAAGGAGACTTTTATACATTTCTTGGCCTCTAGTATTAGTCCATGGTTATGACACCAAGTATTTGTTTGGGAAAGGCCATCTTGGAGGATCTTGTCCACTGGAGAGTTTATGATGGCACCATATTAATAGTCATCTGCAAACTTGGTCGTCTACAAACTTTTTGCATTAGCTTTGACCTCTAAGAAGTAAATTCCAAAGAGGAATAGTCCAAGGGCTGAACCCTTGGTATAACCCTAGTGACAGGCCTTTTGGAGGAGGTAGAGCCACCCTAGTTTCCTGAGTTCAAAGTAAAATCTTTTGATAATGCTGACATGGAGAAATTGTTATGAATTTGGTTTAGTTGACTAATGCACTGTTTGTATTTGAGGTTGTCTTTTATTGATATGAAATTCATGGTTTATTTAGAAAGGAGGGAAAAATAACTGACTTTTTACACAGCATTGATATGAGCAGTATTACTTCTGAGAATTTAGTGGATGGTTACATTTTATTTAAAATATTAAGCTATGTTTTTGGATACCTTGATGGGATGGCGGTGGTCATTTGGAGGGGCTCATTGCATTTTTTTGCTTTTTGTGTTGTCAGAGGAGAACATTTAAGGAACATGTATGTTTTGAGCCAAATTAAGGGACTTGGCTTAAAAGAGTTAATGGAAGATTATATTGATTTTTTTCTTTTCTTTTTTTAGTTCTTCCATATTCTTAGTTTAATTTCTTCTGAGGCTTAATGGTTAAATGAAGCACTGCATATATGATTTTGAGATGATTTTACAGTGGCTGAAGTTTCTATTCCCAAATGTTATGAATGATAATGGTTATGAACATTACTGGTGTATTATGTTTCTGTGTATGGAAAGGTTATCACTGTTTTGGTCAAAATGGTATTTGCACTTTATTTGTGTAGAGCTGGGTTTTGTTGCCCAGAAGAGGGAAGGGCATATTGGTTACTGCAATGCTATTTTAAGATGCCATTGTCATGTTATTTTGTAGGAAGTCAGAATGGATGTTAAAGGATTATTCCCTTTCTTGCTTTGTGTATTTTCTAAAGTTAGGCAGTGAGTTAAAGAACAGGGTACAAAATGCAATTATGGGTTGAATGATTGGAATGTATTACAGGTGCAGTTTGGCAATTTGAATGATATTCTCTAAAAAATGAGATTCATTGTGGTGTAATTTGTTAATTTATGCCACAGTGAGCTTGAGAAACAGTTTGGTTAGTTTTATTTTGCAAAACATAGTATTTAATATGCATAGTTATATTGGAGATTGCTATATTTTCTATAAGTGCATTTACTCTGTCTGTTTTCATTTTTTCCTTTATTTGTAGTATAATTCCAGCTATGATTTATTAAAATTGTTGTTCTTAACAAAAAAGGCTTAGAATGAATTGAAAAGCATGTGTTTTGTTTACTCTTATAGCTTTACTATGAGGGCTATGAGGTCTAAAAGGCTGGCAGCCACATGATATTTGTAAAGAGATATGACATAATATCCTGCAATGTCATGGGTAGCACATCCTACGGTACTTTCAAATAGTCATCTCAGCTATTAGTTATGAATATATGCATTTCCATTACCATAGCATAGTAGCACTGGTTACCTTTAAAATGTTGACTGTACACAGTCGAACGGCAGCACCATCAAAATGTTTCCACAAAAACTGTACCGCTGAAACATCACAAACTTGAAAAAACAATGAATGTCAACATTTCCGACCGCACCACACCTACAAACAAGTGCCAACATGGGTCAAAAAGGGGTCGGGATTTTGTGGTTTGGAACATCGGCATTCAAGGTTTTGACCAGGTGCAGTCCAGACTTCACAGAAGCGGGTTCAGCATTCCGACCATCAGCATTTTGAAGGTAAACCAGTAACACTGTGTGGCCTGACTGTCTATCGTAGTACATGCAAACACGTTCAGGTTCTGGCACCTTTGCATATATATGCCATGTGTGTGG
The DNA here is from genome assembly GCF_019279795.1 of Protopterus annectens. NCBI lineage: Eukaryota > Metazoa > Chordata > Ceratodontiformes > Protopteridae > Protopterus > Protopterus annectens. The sequence goes on along the minus strand of NC_056731.1, from coordinate 1,239,778,864 downwards.
ATGCATCTACACCCTGTTCAGCCATGTTATGTATGTATGTATGTATGAATGTATGCTTCTGATGTACTTACACATTTAAGTGATGGACTTTTTAGCTAGATATGCCTGCATACATCTCAACTGTTCCGAATTTTGTAGAATTTCCAGGTTTTGCCTCTTATTTTGGGCTGTTGTCCTCCCGTTATTTTTGGCTTTGCCCAGATTTCTTGCACTAAGAGTTTGAGAGGATTGTATAACTGTAGTACACTACTGCATTATCATCTTTCTGAATCGACTTATGTATATTTTACAATTACCCAATCCTCTGCAGAAGTAAACTACATGGACAAATCATAGTGTAGTAGAAACTGCAATACCCTTTGGCACTGCATAGATGGGACACATCACACAATAAATACTGATATTTCCTTCTCTAGGAAACTTGCAATATACATATTATGCCAGTATAACACATAGTGAGGAAAACATCTTAGCAAAATTTGACTCACTCCATTAAAGTACAGCAATGAAGTGTTCAGTAATGGTCAATAACATATTTGTAATCCTTACATGAATTTCTTTAATGCATATATTTTCATTTATGTCATTTCTTCCACTAGAGGAGCAGTTTGGGATTTTGTTACCTGTATGTCCTCACCATAGAAGATAACCAGAAAGTGTAACTATGGTAGAATACTAAGAACCAAGTCCAACTGGCAAAACGATGAAAACACAGGAAAAACGATGTCCAAGATGTAAATACAACCAGGTTTATTGCACAACGCACAAATGCAACTGTAAAACGTTCACAAATGACTTAGGTTTCGTCTTCAGGCACTGACTTCATCCAGTGCCTGAAGACGAAACCTAGGTCATTGGTGAACGTTTTACAGTTGCATTTGTGTGTTATGCAATAAACCTGGTTGTATTTACATCTTGGACATCGTTTTTCCTGTGTTTTTATGGTAGAATACTCCCATCCTACACACACACGCATGCATGCGTGCGCATACACACACACAGACACACACACAGACACACACACACACACACACACACACACACACACACACACACACACACACACACACACATTTCCACTCTACATGTGTTATTTGCAACACAGTGGCACAGCGGATGGCATTGTCACCTCAATGCAGGAGGTTCTCTAGTTCAATTCTTGGCTGGGGTGCCTTCTGTATGTCCTCCTTGTGTTTGCATTGGTTTCCAGCAGTCCCTCTATAATTCTCCATATATGATCTCTTGTGGCTATAATCTGAATTTATAAAGTTGCTTTCCTGTTCACAATCAAGAAACAAGGCTTAGTTTCACTTTTAAAATGCAGTAAATTTTCATAGAGGCAAATGCAATTCTATACTATTTTGCACATTTTCTTTCATCTGTTATGATTAATTGAAAAGACAGGTACAATGCTGGTCATTTTATTCTCTAAACAGTTATTTCTACACCTTTTTAGAAATGTTATATGTCTTCCATAAAAAAATGTATTAATTTCTTTAAATTTATTACATTTCTTTTCTGAGATACAAGTCCCAGTATAGGATACAGCACCTACACCCCTCTAATCATAACCCTAACTTCTTACATATATTAAACCCTCTACTACTCCTTCAGACTCTCCAGTGAAAATGATCGATTTGCTGGAAGGGGTATAGCCATATTCTGAAGAATCCAAATCACTTCTGCCCTGATAAGGCAGGATAATGACACTGAGTTACTCTAGATTTTATTGTCAATAATAAAATTTGTACCATGTTGTAGTCAACTACCATGCTCTCTGCGTGATATCCACAATGCATGAGGCATATCTAAACAAACTGGAATCCCTTCCCACTGAACCTAAAATTTTTAATCTAGGGGATTTTAGGTCTCCTTCCATTAACTGTGAAGGTTATACTACCAAAAATAGGTGTGTGCAACACTTCCTAGATTTTGTAAATGCTAGTGTCTTAGACCAACTACTTCATGCCCCAAGCAGAGGATCAGAAATATTGGATGTATTCTTCACCAATAAAAATCCTATGTTTTATATCTGTAGATGCCCCATCATTGGTCAAATCTAATAATTGCTCAATAACATTTACTATGAGGGAAAACCTGATTCACCATTTGTCTTTAGAGACTATTCAAAAGCAATTTTATTATAGCTAGCTCATAAGTTGATGAAACATTTCAACCCATTCCCTCCCACCCGTGGCCCTATTTCACATATACTGCTAGATTACAAGACAGTTTCTATGCTCACCCAAAAACACACTGAGACATTGGTGACCATGAGACACAAATACAATGCCAAGTTCAGGAATAAAACACTTGTGATAGTACACTATACAATAAGAGGACAAAACTGACTGAACATAAGAACAAAGTTAATAACCCAATCTCCAAAAGTAAACTCAAAAGATTATCAAAATAATTCTGAAGCAAAGTCAAATCTTCTTAAGGTAATATGAACTGAACATCATCACATATGTCAAGGACAACCAAAAATCCAATTTCATCTATTCTTGAAGCTTTAGAAGCAGTACAAAACAATACACTGGGCTAATATATAACAACAACGCATACTCACCCCCTGAAGGCAAAACCAACATAGTCATGGATAAATCTAGCTCAAACTTTATATTCTTATTTCTCTCAACTCCACCCCCCACCCCCCACCCCCCCCGCAAACACATATAGACCCTCCTAAGATCACTTTAGAGTAACTCCTGAGTACTTTCTCCAAGGATAAAATAACTAGCTCCATGAGTCCAGACAATGTACCAGGCTACCTCATTGGCAGCACCAGGTACAGCCATATAGACTCACGACTGAACCTATCCATTCTCAGCCTATTCAATGGATACATCGCAGCGGCCTTAGGTCAGCTAGTGCCCTAGGCAAAAGGACTCCACAGCACCCCCCCACACCATCCAGTTGCCCCCGACCTGGTCTACCTACACCAAATAAATACTGGAAAAGCGCCCCTGCCACAGCGGCGCCCTAGGCGGCCGCCTAGTTGGCCTATGCCTAAGGCCGGCCATGGATACATGCCAGAGATATGGAGAACAACTGTAGTCATTACTCTTCGTAAGACAAGGTCCATCGTTGACTCATGAAACTATAGGCTTATGAGCCTCAGTACCATTTTCTATAAAGTAATGCAATGCTTCATTATAGAACTTATTAACAAGGATGTCAGCAGTCTACAGTCCCTTGACAGAAGCCAGGTTGGATTTGTTAATTGTAGATCTTGCCTTCTAAACTGGGCGGAATTCTTTGAACAAGTCAATAATGCATTAGATGCAGGCAAATTGGTTCATATTACATACCTTGCCAGATTCTAGCTTTGCTGGAAAGCTAATCAAACTGAATGTAAACCCTTTTGTTGCTAACTAGATAGCACACTTGCTTACTGGCATAACTGAGTCTATTAGAGTAGACGGCACAGTTTAATCAAAAATGGTCATTGCTAGTGGTGTCCCTTAGAGTTTGGTCCTTGGGCCACTTCCCTTTTGTAGTTACTACTCTCTGATGCTAAGGCTAATGTCAAGTGCTAGTGGCTGATTAAATTTGCTGATGACTGTAAACTTAGAGCTGTCATAAACTCTCTAGCTGACTTCCAGAATTCCCAGAAAGGCCTAACACATACAAACAAGCAATGCCTGGACCATGGCCTTAAGCTAAATACCAAGAAATGTAGTGGTATATCTTTTGGCAAACATGGACACCCGTCTCCTACCACATAGATGACACTCCTTTAAAAACTGACAAAGTTATGAGGGACTTGGACATTTTTCTTGACAATGCATTATACTTTCATCTCCTTGTCCACTGTCATTAAGAAATCCTTTTATCTATCCTGAATGATTATCAGGGACATATCTTCTCAGGCAAAGTAATCCTTCTCAACTCTTTTGTCATCAGACCGATAATAGAATATAATGTTCATTTTTCTATGTATTTGTCTAAGCATATAACTTAAATCATAAGATTGTAGTACTTCCTCACTAAGAAAATTAAGGGCATAGTTTCCTTGTGGTACTTAGGTTGCCTTAAAACACTTCCTCTCTTCTTTACTTCCTACAGACTCTTGAGAGGGACTATTGCCTGAACTACGTCTGCAAAACAAGCAACAGATTAAACACCCTTTTGAAGAAATTAAGCTTTCACAGCACATAAATGACACCTACTGGTGAGACTGATATCTTACTTAAAGAATCCCTCTTTTATGGAATATATTTCTCTTAAATATAAAGCAGAGTAATTCCCTGAACCTTTAAAAAGCACTGCCTGCACAGATGGATCAGAAATTGTAAATTCATTTATAGTCTAGCCCTTCACACCCTCATTGAAGAGGGATAAAATCAGGTAGTTTTGTTGTCAGGTACACAGACAAAGTATGCTCTTGAGGCTATACTACAAATACCTGATTAACAGCCTTGTATGAAACTATGAAACTTTGAACCTATAATCATGATTATATCTCTGTCTCTGAGGTTGCTGTGACACTGAATGCCTTGTAACCATATATCTGCATGTGCATGGTTTTGTGTGTGTGTGTGTGTGTGTGTGTGTGTGTGTGTGTGTGTGTGTGTGTGTGTGTGTGTGTGTGATGCCCAGATAATATCCCACTGACTGCCACCAAAATATTTGACTTTCCTTACTATCCCAGGTCAGTAACTAAGGAGCTTCAGTCTTCACTACTGACTCCAATGTGAGACTGTCACTTAAAGGTGAGCTGCACCCACAGACTAAAAAAAACATGTTTATTTCATCATGGTTTGGCATTTCCTACATTTTAATACCACTCTGGGGCTATTTACTGTTTTTTTAATATGTGTATAGGTACTTTATGAGTCTGACCACATGGGGTCTGTTATCCTGAAGTAATTCTTATTGTTTAGTCTGTCTCTAGGTATCCCATAATGCAGTGCTTGTCTGTAAAAAAATTACATCACACAGACCTCTTTCTTCCTAAAGATTCTGTCACTGCATTGAGATTTACATGCATACATTGCTGTCTTTCATTCAGTTAATTTTAAGTAACATTTCATGCCATTCAATGACTACTTAAAACACAAACAGTGCAAATGCCACAGAACAGACTTTCAAAGTGCATTTTACTGCTGCGTCTTTTTAGAATGGCTAAACTGCAGTCTTTTGTAAGGCCTGAATTGTATTACTTTGACTCATCTCCCATCCCCCTTCACACCTAACTTCCCTAGCTGTCAAAGTGCTAAGGGTAATTTAAGCTGTTACCACTGTGATTGACAGCTCACAGCAGAAGACTTGGCTTGTGTACTGTTTCCTTGTTCTAGCCTTTACTTTCTCTATTGGTAGGGAAGGATCAGGGAGCCATCACATCACAGCATGGGTGGGATTTTAGGATGGTAGTAGTGATGTCAGTTTCTGGAGTGAAATGGCCATAAAACTACCTGTATTCAGTGGCCTTGATGACATCAGTGAATTGGAGACTGCAGTCCAGGACAAAAGTTTTTTGAAAGTGAAACTACCACAGTACAGTAAGGTACCATTCTAGTGGAGAGAAACAGTCAATTTAAAATATTTTAAATGCTGTATTGTTGTTTATTCATAGCAAGGACAGTAAATAGGGAGAAAAAAAGACAGAGAAGTTGAACATTTAATAATAAAATCCCATTGTTGTCCTTTAAATAGGAGTAATATTTCACAATTTTCCCCTAAGAGCACAACAGCAACATGTTCTATAACCTGGGACTGGACTGTATACTTCTGTCCTACCCTAATGTGACTTCATATTACACACTTCATAGTAATGTGTCCCAGTTTAAGACCTCTGATGCACTTACAATTAAATAAATTAAATCACACATATCCAAACACTTCTGGGAAAGCCTGACATGGATTTTCAGCTGTGTCCCTTTCCCAAAATAATATGGTATTGCTGCCACCAATCAGAGTGTCTTCATGCCCTTCTAAAGGGGTGTCCAATTATTAAAATTAAATATTAAAACAAATAGTAGCAACCAGGCTTTTGGAGTGGCCCTGATAATAGTCAATGTAAGTATAAGCACTCTCAAATCACTAAAGAAAAACACTGATTGACCATCAACAATGTAAGTTAAAAAAAATTTTAATATTGAACAAAATAATTAAAAATTTAAAACAGTAATTCCCAATAAAGAAACAGAGCTCAAACACCATGAAAACGAAACCAATACTGAAGGACAGAAATCCAGCATTTAGAAAAACTCTAACTGCTCTAACTAATTAGTTATAAGTTTTGATCCTGCATAAAGAACACTGTCACTGATGTAAACTAAATTACTACAATAGAGCAAAGGCAGGGTTACAGTTCTTGGTGAGTCATTTTGCATATCCACTGCACAGTACATCTGTGAAGTGTCACTGCTGTAACTGACATCAACTGACTGACTACTGACTGTTAACTGTCTTTTATAGACTAACCTGTCAGCTGTTCCATTTCTAATTTTCATTTCATATTTTGAAAATCAACCAACAGCTGTTTTCTAGAAGTTCCTTTCTGTCTTTCAGCGTCTGACAGTAACACATAGCAACCGTCAATATTCCAATGACGTGTGCCTTTACAATTTCTCTTAACTAACGTGTGCAGTTAGAAATGCAAAAGGACACTGTTCAAGTCTTTAAAACATTCTGTACAAACAGATTATAAATCAACATGTAAGAACTTATTTACAATATCATAGCTGGTCATGCTGGCATATAATACACAGGTTAAGCTGCAATTATGTACAAAACATTAACCAGGCATGCTAGCACAAATAACAATGTCTAATTTCTTCACATTTCTCCTACCTATGACTCAGGCATGGTTTTCAAGTGACCCTTGAAAAACGATGCTTGAGAAAAATGGGTCTGTCTGGCAATATCAACTCACTCCTCTCCTGAGAAATCCATTTGCATTGATATTATTAACCACATTGCAGGATTTTTCTCCTTCTGAAGAAGCTTGGCTGAACACAGCCCCACTCCATAATTTGATGCATCCAGTTGCATGCCAAATTCTTTACTATAATGTGGGATGGCCAACACAAAGGGTCCTCCCAAAATTTCCTTAAATTTTTGGAATGTCTGTTTGCAATCTATGGTCCATGCTACCTCATCTGGTTTATTTTTCCTAGTTAAATCAGTAAGAGATGCAGCCATTGCATGACAAATGGACACACATTTTCCACAGTATCTTACTGCTCCTAGAAATGCTCTCATTTGCTTTTTAGTAACAGGAACTGGCCACATTTGAATAGATTCCACTTTGGCAGGTTCTGGCCTAATCTTACCACTCCCCACTATGTGTCCTAAGTAAGTGATCTCTGCCATACTCACCTGACACTTATTGGACTCAAACTGGTCTGCAAATACCCATAGTAAAGTCATAATGTAGAGTTAACCTCTCCACAAGACCATTAGTCTGAGGATAGTAGGGGTGGTCTCTAAATGTTTCACCTCACAATGCTTCCACAAACAAGTCTCCAGGTCTGATATGAAGCTGACACCTTGGTCAGTCAATATCTCCCTTGGAGCACCTACCCTGTTGAAAATTTGAAGCAAAGTATTTGTCACCTTTTCTACATCAATATCACCTGCAAAATGAATATTAGAGACTATAGCTAGAAATGGCAGACAGTTGGGTCTAGGCTCTAACAACTGTCATACTACCTCACCTTCTAGCCCACCCTTAGGAGTCCATGTTTTATACAAAAAATCTTCCTTCTCTGCCCCAATATCACCTGCACAAAGAATATTAGGGACTGTAACTTGAAGTGGCAGATGGTAGGCTCTAGGTTTTACCAACTACTGTACTACCTCACCTTCCAGGCCTCCCTTAGGAGTCCACTTTTTATACAAGAGTCATTTGTTCCTGTATACAGACCCCCCACTTCCTTGAGCCTCAAGTGCTTCCTTAGCCAACTTATTCAAATTTTGTAATGTACAGTCCGTAAACTGAGCCTGTCTGAAGTCTACATGTGTGACCCTCCCAAGCTCCCCTTCCACAGGAAGCCAAGTAACTTCAATTAGCTATATCTCACTGTCACTCTGAGTACTATCACTCACCTCTATCCTTGCAGTCACTGTGCCCAAAGGAACATCAATACCTTCCAGCAGCTATGGCTCACTTTCAGAAGTACTGCTACATGATAGCTCCTTCTCTGAAACAGCCACCACACCAGTCCAAGCTTCTGTCTGGGTCTCCCCCAGGCTACAGGACCTACATGCCTGTCTCCAAGCTTCACTGCATGTCACTACATGTACACAAGGTGCTGCATCATTAAAGTCATTCCCTATCAGGACATCTGCAGGAATATCCTCAAACACACCTACCTGCTAGCTTCCTCTTCCACCCTCCCAGTCAAGATGAACTCTAGCCAAACGTGTTTGGAATGGGATCCCTCCCAAAGCTCTGACTGGAGTGGACTGTCCAAACAAGTACTTCTCTTCTCTAACCACTACAGGCATCACAATGGTTATATCAGAAGCTGTGTCTCTTAGTATTTACCTGTTTGCCATCTACTAAGATAGGATATAAATGTTGGTGATAGATTGGCATCTCTGTTGTTTCCAAACAATTTAACTCTGACAGTTTATCATCACTACTTGCTGGCTCCCTCACCTTCTGTTTCTCACCTTGCCTTGATGGACATGTGGCTGCTATGTGCCCCACTAGTTACATTTGAAACATCTAATCCCTAACCATGTACTTGGACTAGTAGTTTCCCCAGTTACTCGTATATTCTATTGGAATGGTTTATACTGCCCTCCATGGGTCCCTTATGTCCATGTACAGCATTGGGTATCCCTTTCTTATGCACTGGTGTTATGCTCTTGCTAGGTAGAGATCATCTTTACTCCCCACTCCTCCCCAGAGTTACCATCCCTGTCTGCTAACCAGATTCTCATGTCATCAGCCAAAGTACTGAGGGCTTGGTCCCTCATCAAAAGGTCTGACAATCCCTCAAAAGTGGTGACCTGACACCCACTCACCCATCTGTGAAAATAAGTACCAAAATCAGCCATATAATCATATACAATTTCACTTGCCTTGCATCTGTGTTCACAAAACATTTTTCTATAAGCTTTCAGGTATTAGTTTAAGACAATCTAAAAGACAGTTCTTAACTTTAACATAATTCAAACAATCTACATCAGATAATTTTGACATGGCCTGAACAGTTTTACCATGGAGTAAGAGAGTCAGGAGCCAAACCCAGAGCTTACGGTCAACATCATACTGTCTACATACCCTCTAAAATATATGAACAAAACTATTAAAGTCATCCCCATCCCTGTATTAAGGTCAAAGTTTACTGACCTTTACACCTTCTGGGGTATGGTTATTCCCTTCTCCATTACCCCCATGACTCTCTTCAAGGGTAAGAAGCTCTACTTCATGCCAGCGCTGTCTCTCATTTTCCTTGGCTTCTAAACATTTGGCCTCCAGTTCATATTGATGCTGCTTCTCCCTTTCCTCATCTTTCTGTCATTGGGCTTCCAGGCACAGTCTCTCTTCAGTTGCCAGTCATTTGGCCCCCAGGTGCAGTCGATCTGCTGATTCCAATTCAAGATACTTGGCCTCTCTAAATCCAGATGGATTCTCAGGTCCTCCAAAGAAAAAATGGACTGTCCTGTCTTGGCAGGCTGCACATCTCTAGTACCAAACTGGATATCCTCCAAATGGCTAGTCTGAGCAGATATTGCAACTAAGGCTGAAACATTACTTACTTACTTAGTCAGGTAAGCATGCAGCAGTCCTCTGTCTTCAAACTCTTTGGCCATCTGGTTCTTTTTCAGCTTACTATAGTCTCTGCTGACATCTTTGCCTGCTATCCCTGACTAACTACAAATAAATACAAGTGCGGCAAACTCATATTCTGTATGTTTACTTTGTGACTGTCGAGAGTGCATACCCTAATGACAGCTATCCACAGACTACTGAAGTCCAATTAAACCCCCCACACTGCTGGAACCAATTAAATATCTCACTTAACTGCCATCAAATAATGTGACATCCCTTATTATTCTGGGTCAGTAACTAAGGAGCTTCAGTCTTCACTACTGACTCCAATGTGAGACTGTCACTTAAACAGGAGAAATATTTCACAATTTTCCCTAAGAGCACAACAGGAACACACTCTATATCCTGGTACTGGACTGTATTCTTTTGCCCACACCAATGTAACTTCTTATTGCACACTTCAGAGCAATGTGCCCCAGTTTAAGACCTCTGATACACTTACACTTAAATACATTAATCTCATACATCCATTGTTCTGAGAAAGCCTGACACAGATTTCCAGCTGTGTCCCTTCCCCAAAATAATATGGTAATACTGCCACCAATCAGAGTGTCTTCATGCCCTTCTAAAGGGGTGTCCAATTATGAAAATTATATATTAGAACAAATAGTAGCAAATGACCTAAGTAGTCAGGCTTTCAGAGTGGCCCTGGGAATTATCAAAGCAAGTATAAGCACTCTCAAATCACTAAAGAAAAACAATTGACCAGCCACAATGTAAGTTAATAAAATTATTTAATATTGAGCAAAATGATTAAAAATGCAAAACAGTAATTCCCTATAAACAAACAGAGCTCAATCACTACAAAAATGAAATCAATACTGAAAGACAGAAATCCAGCATTTAGAAAAACTCTAACTGATCTTATTATTTATAATTTTCCTATCTGACTAAAGAACACTGGTCCTGATCTAAACTAAATTACTATAGCAGAGCAAAGGCAGGCTTACAGTTCTTGATGACTCCGTTTGGGTATCTACTGCACTGTATATATGTGAACTTTCACTAATGTAACTGACAACTGGCAATTGACTGACTACTGACTGTTAACTGTCTTCAGCAGTTTTTTTTTTTATAAACTAGCCTAAATGCCAACTGTTCCAGTTCTAATTTTCATTTCATATTTTGAAAATCAACCAACAGCTGTTTTCTAAAAGCTCCTTTCTGTCTTTCAGCTTCTGGCAGTAACACATAGCAACCATCAACATTCCAATGACATAGTCTGCTGATCAGCTGAATCTGACACAGTTTGCCTTTAGCAGCTGCTTTCAAGGAAAAGATAGGGTAATGGCAGAAGTGCAACCCGATATATTGAAGAAATCTAACACAGAGTTCAGGTCTGAATGGAAACTGTTTAACCAGATTAGTACTTTTTTATTATATTGCTAATATTATTTGTTTATTTTTATATTATTACTACTATTGTTATTATTATTATTTTCAGTACTAACAACATGAAAATAAGCAGTCACCCAATGGTCACACAGGCAGCGGAACTGGTTCACTCATTGTATGCTGCCTGCCAAATGACCATTGAAGTGAAGGAGTCTATTTTATGGAGAAGTCTCTAAAAGCCTGGAATGGAGACAGACAAATCTTCTTGCTCTGGTTTGCAAGATCTCATTGATACCATATTAGTTTACATGTATTTCTTTTATTGCCTCTGACACTTATGTTTTATGTTACCAGTGCTGTATGGCTTGCTCTTTTGTGATTTTCTTTTTGTTTGTTCATTTGTAATGCTTGTATTCTTTTATGATAATCTTAACCTGTTTTGTCCTGTTTTATTTGTGAGATCTACTGTGCTGTCTATCTGCAATATTCCTAAATAGTATTGTACGTCATTGTGACACTCATATCTAACTGCACTCTGCAGTACATTTCTGCACCGGTGTTGTGCCTCTTCTGCATGAAAGCTGACCATCGTTTGTTGTTTAATCAGTCTGATAAAGCCAAGTCAGAGACAGATAAAGCAAACATTTTTTTTTTGGGGGGGGGGGGGGCGGGGACTGTGTTGTTGTATTAAACTTAAAGCTAGCAGTATTAAATGCACATCAAAAGCTGGCATCTCACTAATTATGCTGAAATCAGTACTCTGGGAAAAACTCAAAATAATAAAGATGTAAAATGATAATAGACACTGCTGTGTTTTCTGTAAAAACATAAACATACTTCATATGGGATGCATATAAAGTAATTAACTCTATTTGTAAAAAAACACTATTACAAGATAACTAGTAACCACTCTGGACATATTAATAGACTGCAGAGGTAGATCTTTCCTGCTACAAAAAGTCAACTTGCTAAATGAGTACCCACTGAAAAAAGACTGTTCAGTATGTTAATAAATGATAGATTTGGTCTACAAATAAATGTGTCATGGTGTAAAACTTCACAGTAAGATAGTCATAAAACTGTAAAAGCACATGAAAATTAAAGAAAATCATCACAAAGAACAAGTAAAGTAAAGGGGAAAGTAGATCATTAAAATATAGCAGTGCACCAAAATATAAAGTAGGGATTGATGGGGATACAACATATAGTTGGCCTTGTGGGAGAAATGCAAAAGAAATCAGTAGTTATGTCTATAAGATTCCTACTGTTGTTCATGCAGCCTATTTTCCCCTTTCAGTTACCACTGATATTTTTACACAAACTTAAAATACCTTTCCACACTATTGCCATTTCACCCCATCTCTGTCTCTCGCATTTTTACAGACAGACACAGGCACACATGCACACACACACACACACACAAACACACACACACACACACACACACACACACACACACACACACACACACACACACACACACACACACAAAGACACATTCATGTACACACAAGATATACGTTGATTTTGTTGTTCAGTATAAAAAAAGGTTCAGACTGTTTGCATACTATGCTTGAATATTGTAATACTTTAATATTTCTCACAGAGTGATTTAGTTGAAAGTATCTTTACCAAACTTAGTGGTGTGCATGAAATCTTATGGTTCCATGTGAATTTATAAGATTTTCTGAAGAGGTATGCAATCCCAGTAAGCTGGAAATTTGAGATGATTTTATATTGTAAACGCAATGTTAGTGTGAAAAGCTGCATTCAAGCCATTTGTTTACTTCTTCTGTATGTGGCTTCTGAGAGTATTATATTATGGCTGTCAGTGTAACATAGTTTCTTTTTTCATTTCATGTTTTATTTCATAATCACATTTAGGAACTCCCAGGTGTGACATTTTGTTGAGATAATGTCACACCTGAGGTGCAATGGTGTTCACTTGGACTATAGCCTCAGGATGCATTACACTCCAGGTGTGACAAACTTCACAGAGCCTCACACCTCCATTTCCAGCGCACACAGAATTTTTTTTTCAGAGCTATCCTTTATTTTGTCCTCTGTAGAATAGCTTTATGAGTTATTAATGTATGTTGTATACATAAATATTAGTCTATGAAAGAAACTGTTATAACACTTTTTGTATGGCCATTTATAGCCATAGACTGTGAAATTCATTCAGCATCTGAGCAATTCTGTAAACTAACATTTCTGATTGTCAAATGGCATAGTTTTATTTAATTTTTTATTTTCACAATCTATTTTCTTATTTTTAAAGGCATACACTTCATTTATTTAGTAAGATAATATCAACTCTAAAAAATATTTTTTCGTGTTGCGGTAAAATTACACAAACTCAAAAAATGTTGAAGTAAATACTGATTACTTTAGTCAAGGAAATCACTGTAAGAATGAATCTGAATTCACTGGAACTAGGCACATTATTTTTTATCATTTACTGACTTGGGTATAATCAAATTGACTTATCAATAACCATTACAGAGCAGTGATTTAGACCTCAGAGGTTCCCTAAAAAAAATACAAGGCATAATAAACCTGCCTTATTGCAGAGTACCTTAAAACCCTCTCCCTGTACTCTGTCACTTATAGATTGTTGAGGGGTGATCTATGCCTGGCTTGCAAGGCATCTGCAAACTCTACACTTATGAATCTCCTGCATATTCATAAGTCAAATAGTACCAGAAATACAAGGTTTAGGAACCTGAATTTTTTCTGTGACTTAAACAGAACATTCTGGAGAGACAGATGTGTCCCAGAGATTGACTCTCTTATAGAACAGGCTTCCATCCATGTGAAGCTGAGTTTGTCCATTACCCAGTTTAAGTGCAACCTAGACCAGTGTATGGGGAATAAGAAATTTATATTGGGCCTAGCACCCATCTCCCTTATGGACATAGATAGCTTATAAATGCCTAGCCCTCAATGTCCTATTGGGATACAGGACATCATTATTCGTTTTGGAAAACTTGGATAGGCTTAAAAAGCCCCCCTGGGTCATTAGCCTGGTTACAATCTATGAATCTATGGGTGCAATTATTCTTTGCTGAGCAAGTTTCATGAGGTCTTTATCATTCACCTGATATATGAGCAGTATAAGGAAAAGAGAGAGGTTTATATTAAGCTAAAAACCACACTTTTGCAATCCTAATCATGCAACTCAACCCATTTTTCCCCCGAGTTCCTTGGACGTCTATATGGTGGGGTATGTTAGTGAAGAGGTAGATAAGGGTTATTGTGGGGGGCAGTGTCTTTTCTAACTCTCTCCTGTTTATACCATGTGGTACATTGGGCAACACGCACCTTTTAGCACTCATTGTTTCTGTAGCAGTTACAGGTTTTATAGGCTTAGGTTGCTAGCCCAAGGCCCAACCCTCCTCAGAGGGTGAACCACATACACTCGCATGCATGCGCTCACACCTAGAGCCAGTTTAGAGTGCCCCACTTCACATACTGCATGTCTTTAGAATGTGGGAGGAAACCGGAGCACCCAGAAGAAACCCACAAAAATGCAGGGAAGACATGCAGACTCCGCACAGAAGGCACCCCAGCCAAGAATCAAACCAGAGAACCTCTTGCTGTGAGGTGACAACACTGACTGCTATACCACTGTGCCACCCTGAGGTGGGGGGTATGTTAATTAGGGATTAATGTACTTACCATTGGCATCTGCCCATTAGAGACGTGGGACCAGACTGCAAGTCAACTTGCAATTTCCCATCCAATGATCCAAGTTTTTTCTTTGAATAGGGTCATGGATGAACTCTGCTTGATATGCATGGGGTGCTTATTCAAGAGCTTGAGGATATTTTGAGACACATATCGATCTATCCAGCGTGTTCTGTTTATGTGCAGGCAAAGTTCAGGTCCATAATCTAGTGTTTCTGGTGCTATTTGTTTTGCAGATGTTCAAGAGATCCACCAGAGCTGCATCTGATATGATTATATCAGTATTATATGTGAAGTATAGATTTCCTATCAGTAATCCATAGAAGACTGAGTATAGAAACTGAACCTTAAGGCATTCTGTGTAGAAGAGGGTGTTCATACCCTGGATTTTCCTGGTGAGAAATCTTTGAGAGCATTCCTACTGTTGCAAGTGCCTTGTTAGGTGCATGACAAAGAGGGCATTACACTATATGACTACCAGGGCCATTATAAGCCTAGCCATGCATTCCAGCCAACTGTGTCTGTATCATGAGCATTTATTAGGTGGGGGTATGTTAGTTAGGAAGTTTCTAGAGATTAAGTGAGGGTATGTTAGTTTGAGCATTACTATTAGCCTCTCTCTGTCAGAAACATGGGGGCTAGACATGGGGTGAATTTTCAATTGCCCATTCATTGGTCAAGGTTCTGCTTAAATACATTTAGGGATGGACTCTGATTCACATGGATGGGGAGCCTGTTCCAGAGCATGGGGGTTCTCTGAGACCCATATCTGTCCCACCAACATGTCTTATTTGTCAAAAACAAAATTTAAATCATTGGATCTAGTGGCTCTGATGCTGTCTGTTTTGCAGATGTGCAAAAGGTTCATCCCGGCTGAATCCGAGGATGCAATGTATGCAAGGCATAGATCACATCTTAGTAACCGGTAGGAAACAGAGTATAGAGATAGGGTTTTAAGGTGTTCGGTGTAGGACAATGTGTGTATATGTTGGATTATCCTGGTAAGGAACCTTTGTAGGTGTTCTAACTGTTGCATATGTCTAGTGAGGTACATGCTGAAGGGGACATTATACTTAATGATGGCTCTGATAAAGGCCAAATAAAGTGGCACTATAATTATTTATATTCCTTTGACCTGGATGTCATACACTTGTTTATGACTTGGGTGACATAGAATGATTTTATTACTATCCTGACTACATGTTAGTTGAAGGCCAGATTGCTGTCTGCATATGTTCCCAGATCTATATTGGGGCAAATCTTAGGGATGTTTTATTGATGGAGTAATTAGCTTGGCTGAAGGATTTCCCAAAGGCACTATAATGCATTTCTCCTCATTGGGTTTTAATCCATGACTTTGACACCAGTCATTTGTTTGTGTTAAACCCTCTTGTAATGTTGGTGTTATGAGATGAATCTATGATAGCCTACACTTTACAGTCTTTTGCAAACCTGGTGAGTCAGAGGCCTTTGACATTAGCCTTGACTTTCGAGAAGTAGATGCCAAACATGAGTCAGCCCAACTTGGAGTCCTGGGGTACTCCACTAGTGATTGGTGTCCTGGCTGAGGTGGTCTCCCTGATCCTGACTTCTTGGATCCTATTAATCAATCTGCTTCTTAAAAATAATTAAATCCCCAGTCTTTTGAATACTAAATGATAACACTTGCGTTATCTACTTGCTTTGCAATGGAAAATAATTTTTTAAAACAATCTTTGGAAGTGCCACAGGGGGGCAGTACTGAGTGTCTCTATATTCACTATAATTCAATATATTTGCTTTTGGTATGTCACAGGCGTTGACTGATAAATTAAACCTGTTTGCAGAAAAATTCAGAGCTATAGTTTTGGATATATATGAGGGGGAGCCTAAAGGGGGATCTAAAACATGTTTATAAGTGGGCAGAAAGTTACCGAATAAGGTTAAATGCAGGTAAGTGCAAGGTTCTACATTTTGGAAAAGCAATCCAAAGTTCACATAAACAATTAGGATATACTAAACAAGAAAATACAATGTTGGAAAAGGAAATAATAGTGGTCATCACACTGACCTTGGACCATCAGTAAAAGGCAGAAATGGCTGCAGGACATTCTGTGGAACATAGATTTCAGAAATAGGGAAATTATATTCTCATTATGTAATACAGGAAATGATGCAAGGCAAGGAAAGTGAAACAAATGGAAACCATGTATAGGAAGGCCATGTGAGCCAAAGGAAAATGGAAGAAAAAGAGTCCAAACTGTCTGCAATTGCTGAATTCTATTCATTAGACACAAGGAACGAGAGAGAACGCATGATATGGGTAAACACGCTGATTTATGAGAAAATTAAAGGGGTAGAACTGAGAAAAAAATGTAAGACAGAGAGGAGAAGGCATCTAATGCAGCTGAATGGTACCCACTGTAGCATGGACTTTGTACAGGGGTTTTCACCAAGAGCTGCATACCCCTAAAACAGCCTGCATGACAGGGTTGTGAATTCTCAGGAACATTCAAAAGAGCATGAAAAAAATAGAGGTACTGAGCAACCCAATGTGGGAAAAGTCAATCTGCATATGAGTCACACCAAAATGGAGACAATTTGTCTACTTCTACCCTTACATATTTTAGTATAATGAAAAGCTCAGAAGCAGGTTTGCGACCAATAGACAACTATAGCCACACCTAATGGTTTGCACATGTTGTTAGAAAGGGAGTTGTTTGATCAGAATTCAAGCTATGAAACAAAACTGCAATATGTATATTTGAGTAGGAGAAGATGAAGGTGCAAATATGTCTTATGAAAAGAGAACAATACAATTATATGCTGTCTATAGTCACATGAATGCAAAACTTAGCAGTCATATGCTCGGGTCTAAATTGAATGTTCAAACATTCAAAATTCTGAATATTATATGGTCGACACCATATGATTGGATTTTTGAATGTTCGATTGTTGTAACGGAGATCTCCGTGCAGGGTGGCATGGGAAGATGTCCCTTTTCTGCACTGTAGTGCAATCTCTGAGTTGGTATATTTAAAGAGCAGGGGGTGTGGAAGCTGCAGGGGGCTTGCCCCCCTGCTGAGAGCATTTAGGTAGGTGTTTTGTGCAGTTTTTTTTTTTATTAGATATTCCAACTTTTGCAAGTTTGATTATATGGTGTCAACCATATGGTAGTCGAACTTTCAAATGTTCAAGTATCTAATATAGACCCATATGTTTAATATTCCACCTAATCCTTATTTTGATTTGAGTCCTCTTTGTTTAGTTTTCAGCAAAGTGAATGGAAAAACAATTTATATTAAATTAACTGAACAGACGTTCCACTAAGAAGGCAAATTTCAACGCACTTTTTGTAAACAGAGTGGCATATAGGTAATTTCAGATAAATGTACTCTGTATATCACTCATACTGTGGAAAAATTCCTTTTTTCCATGTGCAAAGCATTTTACTATCAGGAATTAATATATAATGTCTGACTTTTCTCTTTAATTATTATAAAAGATCCCCCAACATTCCTTCAAATTTTAGTATTCTGTTCTTTTCTAGCACTGTCTTACCTATAAAAGCCAGGACCAGAAGTATTATTTTTTTCCTGCGTGTTCCATCCCCCAGTGGTCCCAAGAATTACCAAGACCACAGTATTCACTTTCCATAAATATGTTCCACTGCTAGTTGAAGCTGTCTCCATCCTGAGGTCTAGGATACAGACAAAACATGTGCATCATTCATGCCTGCTATTCCCCACATTTCCAGCAGTTGAAGAACACATTGGGAGTTACATACTAGATGTGTGTAATACTCAACTCTTGGAACCATACTTTTACCCAGATTTTGAGAGTACAACAATTACTCCACACCACTTACCATTGGGTTCCACTATGCCTTTTCTCCTCCTGTGCTTCCACATATACTAAACTTTATTGAAAGATGCAGGGACATCATGGACTGGAGGTTTTTCGCTGAAAAAATAGAACCTTTTAAATCAGTGATACATTGAATTTATGTATATTAAAAATACCATATGAAACTTGTTTTCCAAATTGGGCCAATGTTGCCTTTCTTAGAGTAGTACTCTTTATCTTTATTCATTGTTCACTGACACCAGTTATTCCACTAATCTGATAGAAAGATTTCAGTTATTGATAACTCTTCCAGTGACTCAACTAACATTAAAGTATTATAACTGATGAACAGTATTTGTCTTCCTAATGGTGGATAGCAATGATTCCATTAAAGCTTTGAGGATACTCTTCACTAATGAAATAGGACATCAGCCACATGGTTTAACAAATGAACAAATAAAAACTGTTTTTTTAAGAATCTGATTGTGCATACAAAAGAGTATTTCATTTGCAGAGAGAAAATATTTTTTTTATTTCCTTTATATGTAGTCTGATATCAGAAACAACTGTATCTGTGCCAGTGATTGTTACTTTTAAGTATTTTAGCAGTAGGTATATCCAAGTCCTTAAGGTAAATGATTAAAACTTCAAAATGAAATGCAAAGTCCAACAAGTTTATAAGCCAAGTACCTTAGTCTATCTTCCTCTGGCAATCAGAATTTCTCAAAGTCCAAATAGCAGTTCCAGACAAATAAGAAGGGAATGGATACATTTAGAAAATGTAAATAACAATATAATTTAATAAAAGTAACAAAAGAACATTAGTGGCTCTATCTTTGATTGAGTGGGATAGGGTGGGAGAGTGGCGTAATGGTTAAGGTGTTTACCTTAGCAGCACAAGGTGCAGGGTTTGATTCTCATAGGGGGTAATTGGCTAGGCTCAAAATGGTCCATGAGGGCACTTAGCCTACTATTAATCTATGACTCTATGACTCTATGACTAATGCAATACATTCCCGGATTGTTAGAGATATTTCAAAGTCCAAATAACAGTGCCAGACTTCCATAAGGAAAAAAGCAGTAGTGGTTCTGATGCATTATGCTTTTTAGAGGTTAGACATATTTCAAAAACAAAAAAAAAAAATCTGCATTTCTTTTAGAAGCAAGCTGCAGCACACTTGAGTGTACTGTTTCATGATTATATAATTTATGCTGTGGAGGAATCAGGGATCATGGCAACCATAAAAAATCCATATCATTATAAGGAAGCAGTTCTACATTCTACATCTCTAATGAAATACACGATTATTTACATTTTTAAATCTAAAATAGCATCTGCTATCAGGAGAAGGATAGAGAAATTCACATTAGAAAAGAGTATTAATAGTGATCAAGTGAATTATGTAATTATAGGTGTAAGGTGAAGAATAGATAGAAGTTGGAAGGCAGATTGGTATGGTGAAGAAGCATCACTGAGGATATATTTGCAGCAGGGGTGTAGCCAGTAAATTCCATTTTGCACTCACAAATGCTTATTACTGATCCCCAATCCATCTGGTATTTAAGAAATGGCCATATCATTAAAGCTGCTCCCTTTCCAGCACTTAATATGTGTAACATGTTCAGTTGCTCAGTCAAAAAGTATGAGGCATTGTTTTTAGATGTACAATCCCCTCTGTAAGGAAACTAAATACATGTTGTCATAAGCATTAATTTAGATGATTAAGACATAATATGGCTTGATAAAACCCCAATGTTTCTAAGTGATGTTGAGAAGAAAATTGAGTACAAACAGTATACCTGGTTGCACCCCCGATTTGTAATACATAAGGCAAAGCATATAGTTACATTTAAAGAATAAATTTAGAAAATAAGTATACAAAAACAATAATAAAGTATTTAACTGTAAAAAAATGTGTAATAAGCTAGTATATGCAACTGTAAACACCGGCAAAGTTATGCATGGGTTTATGGGAATAATTGATCTGGCTATACCCCTGTGCTGCATCGAGTAATTTGCTACTTGGATATAGGTAGCTAATTCCAGGATTTTTAACAGATGGCCAAGGATGCTTCTTGGTCTATAACTGTCTGTTTTATTTGACTGTCCACCTTTGAACAAAGGAATAATTTTTGATTGCTTCTATATTATACAGTGGGCTCCTTCATTAAGATTACTGTTTATTAATGATGCCAGTAGATAAGCTATGTAACTAATCTTCTTTTAGCTGTTCCCGTTATGGGGTTGCCACAGCAGATCATCTGTTTCCATTTCTTCCTGTCCTCTGCATCTTGCTCTGTCACACCAACCACCTGCATATTCTCTCTTACCACATCCATAAACCTTATCTTAGGCCTTCCTCTTTTCCTGTTACCTGGTAGCTTCATCCTTAGCATCTTTTTCCCAATATACTCAGCATCCCTCCTCAGCACATGTCCAAACCAATGTAATCTTGCCTCTCTGGCTTTGTCTCCAAACCTTCCAACCTGGGATGACCCTCTAATATACTTATTCCAAATCCTGTCCACCCTCGTCACACCCAGTGCAAATCCAAACATCTTTAACTTTGCCACATCCAGCTCTAACTCCTGCCATTTTATCAATGCCACTGTCTCCAACCCATATAACATAGCTGGTCTCACTACCCTCTTGTAGACCTTCCCTTTAACTCTTACTGGTACTCGTCTGTCACAAATCACTTTAGACACTCTTTTCCATCCACTCCATCCTGCCTGTACTCTCTTCTTCATCTCTCTTCCACACTCACCATTACTTTGAAGATCCCAAGTATTTAAACTCATCCACCTTTGCCACCTCTACTCCTTGCATCCTCACCATTTTTCTATCCTCCCTCTCATTCTCACACATATATTCTGTCATAGTCCTGCTGATCTTCATTCCTCTTCTCTCTAGAGCATATCTCCATCTCTCCATGGTCTCCTCCACCTGTTCCCTACTCTCACTACAGATCACAATGTCATCTGCAAACATCATAGTCCACGGGGACTCCCGTCTGATCTCGGCTGTCAGCCTGTTCATCACCATTGCAAATAAGAAAGGGCTCAGAGTTGATCCTTGATTTAATCCCACCTCCAGCTTAAACTCATCCATCACTCCCACCGAAGATCTCACCGCTGTCACACTACCCTCGTACATATCCTGTACCACTCCTACATACTTCTCTGACACTCCTGACTTCCTCATACAATACCACAACTCCTCTCTAGGCACCCTGTCATATGCTTTCTCTAAGTCTACCAAAACACAATGCAACCCCTTCCGATCTTCTCTGTACTTCTCAATCAACACTCTCAGAGCAAACATTGCATCTGTAGTGCTCTTTTCCGGCATTAAATCATACTGCTGATCACTAATCATCACGTCCCTTTTTAACCTAGCTTCCACTACTCTTTCCCATAACTTCATGCTGTGACTGATCCGTTTAGTCCCTCTGTAGTTACTAGAGCTCTGCACATCACCCTTATTCTTAAAAATCTATACCAAAACACTTTTTCTCTATTCCTCAGGCATCCTCTCACTTTCCAAAATTCCATTAAACAATCTGGTTAAAAACCCCACAGCCATTTCACCTAAACACCTCCATGCTTCCACAGGTATGTCATCTGGACCAACAGCCTTTCCATTCTTCATCCTCTTCATAGCTATCCTTACATCCTCCTTGCTAATTCATTGCACTTCTTGATTCATTATCCCCACATCATCTAACCTTCTCTCCCTCTCATTCTCTTCATTCATCAACCCCTCAAATTACTCTTTCCATCTGCTCAGCACACTCTCCTCGCTTGTAAGTATGTTTCCCTCATTATCCTTTATCACCTTTACCTGCTGCACATCTTTACCAGCTCAGTCCCTCTGTCTAGCCAATCGGTACATGTCTTTTTCTTCCTCCTTAGTGTCCAACCTTTTATACAGCTCTTCATATGCCTTATCCTTCTTTGCCATGCACCATATACTCCTGTCTACTTTCTTCATCTCTCTGACAACCCCACTTCTTCTTTGCCAAACTCTTTCTCTGTATACTCTCCTGTACTTCCTCATTCCACCACCATGTCTCCTTGTCATCCTTCCTCTGTCCACATGTCATACCAAGCACCTTTCTAGCCGTCTCCCTTACTAGCTCTGCTGTAGTTACCCAGCTATTTGGTAACTCTTCACTGCCACCCAGTGCCTGTCTTAACTCTTCCCTGAAGTCCACCTCACAATTACCCTTTTTTAGTTTCCACCATTTGATCCTTGGTGCTGCCCTCACACTGCTCCTCCTCTTCTTGATCACCAACGTCATCTTACAAACCACCATCCTATGCTGCCTAAATTCACTTTCCCTGGTCACCACTTTACAGTCTCCAATCTCCTTCAAACTGGCCCTGCTACATAAGACATAATCCACCTGTGTGCATCTTCCTCCACTCTTGCATATCACCCTATTCTCCTCCCTCTTGTTAAAATACATATTCAACACAGCCATGTCCTGTAATAATTAAATGAAAATTGGAGTCCGAATGTTTAATACTGGACAAGGTTCTCTACTCCTTGTTTAATAGAATCAACAAAGTTGAGTTGAAAGCAATTATTCAAATTCTAGAATTTTCTTATAAGTCAAGGCTTAAGAAAATCATATGTATTAGAAAGGGTATAACTGTAATGTACGTGACACAACAGCCCAAGAACATGCAAAAGAAAACTGAGATAAATACAAGGAGAAGGGTAATTAGTAGTTTCACATGTAAGAGAATATAAGGCAAACTTGCATTAAAGCAGACACTGATATGGAAGTAAGATTGAGAAGGCATGTATTTATAAATTATTATGAGAAACAGATGTGCTCGTATTGAGGATGTAGTCTAAGTGCATAGTTGTAATCAGTGAACAGGGGATGCTCATTAATTTATTGATCTAAAAGGAAATTCGTTAAGGAGGTTTTAGTGTGCAGAGATCCATCATGCCCCCTGAGAGTGAGTTGTATAACCCAAGATGAGCAAACAATAGATTAAATTGTCGTTACCTATACCTTCATCAAAGACAGCAAGTCTGATAGATGGGCAGCATGTTATAAGAGTAAATCACAAAGCTATTAAGACAGAGAAGGAGCAGTCCAGCACATGGTTACACAAGGGCAGAGCTTGTCAAGGTCAGTAGGCATCAAAGTAAAAAAGGACTTGAGGTACAGGATGTTAATAATAAAGGGTCAGTAGGAAGATGCTGACAGCAGCAACTGCTGGGGTCAGATCTACATGGTGGGTCTTCTGAAGGGGGTGTAGGACAGGAAGATGTGCCTCATCCTTAAGAAAGATCTTAGGAAGGTACCAGACCATCAACTGACAGAGCTTCCCTCCTGGCTGGATGAGATGCCCCATAACAATTAGAGGTCATGGTATCATATATGTTAAATGAAGTTCTTTAGGGGTAAACCATGGTTTTTGGAGAGGGGCTCAGTCTTGGTGGGTCACAAAGGAAAAATCATGGGGAGCTTTTTACTCCATTTATTTGGAGCATGACGCAAGAGGGCAAGAGAGTGCAGTAATAAACCTTGGTGTTAGATGGACAAAGGTTATACAATGAGGAGTATTATGCTGCTATCATTGGCTTTAGGATAGAGATGGAGATGATAGGGCTTCTGAAATGTAGAAGAGTTGTAAGGCCCAGGGTATGTTTTCCTGCAGAACATGAGTCTTGATGTCCAAAGAATAGCTAAAGAAGTAGAAAAAAGATATTGGGTGACCTTGGTATGTTCAGGGAAGGCCAAACAAAATTCTGCAGTGAGTGATTTGCAGGACAAGAGAAAAGAGAGGAGAAACAAGTGGCAGATTCTGCCATACAGCCAAGAATGATAGAGGGAAGCTTGCAGGGACCTGTTCCTGCTAAAGAAGAAGAAGTGCTGAGTTTTGAGGAGACAGGCAATATTTGTTATGTAGGATGACTCCTGAATGATATCAGTTAACTTCTATTGAAAGGAATAAAGGAATAGGACAACTGTATTTGCCCTGAGGTATTTTCATGATACAGATTTTTTTGTATTTATGTATCTAGCAGACATCTTTCTTTCATGTTCATAAGATATTATGCTTTATCTACAATTTAATGCAAGAGTAATATGTTTTAACCAGAGATTGAAGTATAGTTACATGACTTTTATTTCAAATGTCAGAGATGGGGCTAGGACTGATCGACCATGTTCTTTACACAGCAGTTCAAATATAGCTTGGAACAGAATGGTACATAGTTCTATAGTAGTTTATAATTTATACTGTGCAGCTGTATATGTTGTGGTGCCATGAGAAGGCCATGAAAGGGAGATGAGTCTAGTGTATTGAATTAATTACGGAAAATATTTGGATTACTTGTGCAATAAAGTATTCTTTATTGCACAAGTAATCCAAATATTTTCTGTAATTAATTCAATACACTAGACTATAATATATAGCTCTTCAGCCCAGTTTTGACATATACTATGCATTGATAAGGGGATTTAATTATGATTAATCTCTGAGGTATGCCATGATACTTTCTCACATTATCATGTAGATTGTACTTGCTTCATTGTTTGAATCCTGGGAGTGCTACTAAGTTGTATGCATAATCATACCCCACAACTGTACAGATTTTGATACAAAGTTCAGAAAGAAAGCTGTATGCATAATTACACCCAACAGTACAGAATTTGCTAGAATGTTCAAATTGTAAGTTGTATGCATATTCATACCCCACAACTGTTCCAATCTTTCCAGCAAGTCCAGATAAATGGCCCATATCACCAGCTTGGTACCCTGTTCCCCTGAAAATCCAGTGTGATGATCCAATACATGTAGGCAGCTGTCAATGACATATAACTGATAATCAAGCGTTTACATTGTCAGCGAATATATATGGAAGCAAACCTGTCTTTATAGCACCTCACACAAAGTGTATGACAGCAATTCTCAACATATGTTGAATTAACACCTGCAGCCTGCCACGCCTGTATGTAAGACACAGGTCACATATATAATAATTTATAAACATACCAGTGTACAATATAAGGCCATTGTGTAGTGTAATAATACATGTAAGAGAAAGACCACTGCAGTGACTAAGAATGTTGTAAAAACTACAAGGATATATTAGTTGTTAATTGAACTCTCTCTCTCTCTCTCTCTCTCTCACTCCTACCATATGTGCATAATAATCCAATGACACTCCTCAACTGGTATGTGTACACTCCAAACTTTTGTTGGGACATATGTCCTAATGGTTTATAAATATTCACATTTTTCTATGCATGTGCCATGTTAAATCTGTGACAGACGAGTACCAGTAAGAGTGAAAAAGAAGGTCTACAAGAGGGTAGTGAGACCAGCTATGTTATATGGGTTGGAGACAGTGGCATTGACTAAAAGGCAGAAGTTAGAGCTGGATGTGGCAGAATTAAAGATGTTAAGATTTGTACTGGGTGTGACAAGGGTGGACAGGATTAGGAATAAGTATATTAGAGGGTCAGCCCAGGTTGGAAGGTTTGGAGACAAAGCCAGAGAGGCAAGATTGAATTGGTTTGGACATGTGCTGAAGAGGGATGCTGAGTATATTGGGAAAAAGATGCTAAGGATGAAGCTACCAGGTAACAGGAAAAGAGGAAGGCCTAAGATAAGGTTTATGGATGTGGTGAGAGAGGACATGCAGGTGGTTGGTGAGACAGAGCAAGATGCAGAGGACAGGAAGAAATGGAAACAGATGATCTGCTGTGGTGACCCCTAATGGGAACAGCCGAAAAAAGATGATGATGATTGGCAGCCTGTTGCCATCAATGAAACCTGCATGCTCCTGTAATGGCCACTGTTGTTCCATATATGCACGCGTTTTGCTTGCTCTGCAACTGTGTTAAATCTGGTGTGTTTGGTTAATGGGAATACCTATGCATGCTGTTATAACTAATCCTGAATGCTGTTGACTGTTACTAACCCATATCTGTCATAAACCTGTGACAGCACAGCTTGTATGGGAAGGCCGGTCCCAGCGCACCCCACCTGTCCCACCTCATCTGGCCATGGCACTGAGCACCAGCACATTTGGGGCCCAGCCTGGGACCTCCTCCTCCATGGTCCATGAACCACCTTCAGGTGGAACCGCTGCAGGGGATGGGGCTCACCAACCTCTGAGTGGGCACAGAGGGGAACCTGTCATCCATCAACAGGTCCGGGCCGTGGTGCATAGGTAGCTCGATCTGGAGTACTGAGAGCAGCTACGCCAGCTTGAGGGCCGAGTGGCACTATTAGAGTGTGAGCCTGCCCCTCCTACACAGCCCCCAGCACGGCCACCTTTGGGGCCGTGAAGGGGCAGTGGTGACTGCCCATGGGTGAGGACCTCAGTATTATTGTTTCCAGTTGGGGGCTCATGGGCTTGTGACTTCCAAACACCCCTCCCTGTCCAAGGTGTTTACCCCCATGTGTCATATACTGGCCCTGTATGCATCTTGTGTGTCTTGTCTGTTAACCTACCCAACCTACCTCCCCAAATATACCTACTACCCCTCCACAACATCCCACTCTCACCTGAAAAAAAAGGGCAATCTGTTCTAACAAAAAAAATCTTGCCCCATACATAGCTGCCCATTTCACATGTGTCCACTGGACGCATATAATCTGGTTTAATTGTCATCACAATGAATATATGTTGTCCTCATCCCTCTCCAAGAGGTTTAAGAGTATAAATGTATCTGCAAATATAGTGTATATGCACAGCTGTTGATGTAGAAGAAATGGGGAGCTATGGACCTTTTCTATACCTTTTCTGCACATGCCTAGCTATTTCCCCTATTGTCTTTCCCTCTTTGTGCCCCATTTTTCACCACTTTCCTATGAACCCCTTTTTATTTTCCTTTAAAGGAATTAGCATGGGGGTAAGCGGCAGTAAGCATTGTTAAGCAGCGGTAAGCAGGTTTGCACTGGTTTGCATGGGGTAAGCTATGTCTACACAGGATGAGAAATTTGAAGCTGACTGTAAGAAAACATAAGTGGTGGTTGACAGTACTTACTGTCGCGCAAACCCATGCAAACCTGCTTACAACTGCTTAAAAGTGCCTTAATCACTCTGTAGCAAACGTTCTTTGCTCTACCCAGTAACAAAATAAATTGCCTCTCCACGGCTCAAACCCAGGACCCTGCACTCCATACACAAAGTGATTTACCGCTAAACCATGACAGATATACATAACCTGAAGTTTTCACAAACATATCATGCAGCACAATCAGACAACAGTACAGGAAATGTTAATGCAAGAAGTCTGGACAAAGTATGCCACACTGTGGGTACAAATAGGGATATATGTCAACTAATTCGCTAATACACTTAAAATGTTGCTAGTTACACAGTTATATGTATTAGAACACATATGTAGAAGGAGATGAAGTCTGAAACACAAACGTGTTGGCACTAGTTACTGACTTCAATGCTGCGACCATCCATGACAATTGCCAAATGAATGAGGAACAGGCCAAAATATGAGCAGAACCTGCATGGA
>NC_056731.1:1239378206-1239390706 GCF_019279795.1 Protopterus annectens | reverse complement strand
TTACCATAAATTGAAAGTTATGTGTTGCCCCTGATACTAGAACCGTCTTGTGGCCATGCCCACATAGAATGAAAAACATGTAGTACAGAAAGCTAGGTACACAATATTAGCAGTATTGGAATCAGCTGTAAGTCTGAAATAGGTAGTCTTTCCAGTGACTGGATGTCTAAAATGCCCTCTCTTGTCAATATATTGGCAGTAATTACAGGAGTTACAGGGTTTTGTCCCATACACGAGAGTGGTGGGTTGAATATCTATTGCTTGCTTATATCTGGGACCATATAACAGTCTCTTAAGGGATTTCTTGTTCTTATAGGTATATTGAGGGGTGGTCCCTATCAAAGTTTTAACTCGGTCATCAGAACATAATATGTCCCAGTTCTTATCATAGATATTCTGCAGCAATCTAATATTACTAGCATGAGTAATGGGAATTCTTAGCAGGTTATCCTTCCTGCTCTTTTCCTCATAAACTTGACCTTGATTGGAGAAGTATGGTTTTCCCTCCTTTCTCCTTTGAGAATCCATATTCGAGGTAAGGGAAAGAACCTCTCTCCTCTCATACCCTCTCTCTATAAATATATCTTCTAGCTGATGTAATTTTTTTCTCAAACTTGTCATCCTCTGCTGTTAGTCTTGAAGTCCTTAGTGCTTGTCCTTTTATTACAATAGTGAACACATGTTGAGGGTGCATGCTTTGCCTATGGACATATGTGTTCCTATAGCATTCCTTATGGAAGATTTCAGTACAAAAATCCCCTGCATTTTTCCTGGTTACACTAACGTCTAAAGATTCAGCATTCTTATTCGAACTGTAGGCTGTGAATTTCAAAAAGTGTGTACTTCTATTGATGTCACTCAAAAACTGTGGTAGATTTGTAGCACCTCCTTCCCACAACAGGAAGAGGTCATCTACAAATCTCAGATAGAATTCCACTTTCTCTGGCCATGTTCCTTCAATAATATGTTGTTTTTCCCATTTTGCCATCATAAGGTTGGAGTAGCTATTGCTACATGAAGTGCCTATAACCATGCCATCCAACTGTTTATAAATGCACTGTTTAAAAATAAAGATGTTATTCACCAGTATAATTTCAACCAGGAAGCATTGAAGATCAATAGCTCTGGTATTATACAGCCCATCTTCTTTACGATAGTGACACAATAACTCTAGTCCTACTCCAGTAGGAATTACAGTAAACAGGGACTGTACATCCAAGGGGACCATTAAACAATCCATAGTGGGCAGAAAAGTACTGATATAATCATGTAGATCCATTAAAAAATGTTTTGTATCCCTAAGAATACATTTATTCCTGCCTAGTACAGGTTTCAAAAAGTGTTCTACATAAATTGATGGTGGTACAGTACACCATCCTTGCCCAGCCATAATAGTCGGTGGATTATGTGGATGCTTATGTATCTTGGGCAGTCCCTGTATTATTGGAGTAATGGGATCATCTACCAGAAAATAATTATACAACTCCGTGTTGATTTGGCTGCATTGCATACATTCAAATAAGGCATTGCGTATTTTACAGACACAATTGTCAACCTGTATTTGGTCTGTTCTCTCATATACTTCTTCATTGTTTAACATAGTAAAACATAACATCCCTGTAAAACATGTAATCCATGATAACAAGTGGTACCCCTTTATCAGCTGGTCTAAAATAAATAGTATGATCCTTACAAAGTGTTTCAAGTGCTGACCTGAACTACCACATAGGCGGTAGTCTACTTAACACCGAAAGTGTGATAAGAGACCTTGGGACACAGGTGGACAGTAGTCTCTCCTTTGATAATCACATCGCCGCTGTAGTCAGGAAATCCTTCTATATGGCACACCTCATCACAAAAGGTTTCTCATCCAGGAAAAAAGAGGTCATTGTTCCCCTCTACTCATCACTCATTAGACCCATTATAGAGTACAACGCCTCTTTTGGTATGTACCTCACAAGACATCTACAACAACTGGAAAGACCACAGAAATACCTCACAAAGGGGATTGCCGGCCTCAAACAGATGCCCTATGCAGACTGTCTCAAAAAACTCCAGCTTTATTCT
This sequence comes from Protopterus annectens, assembly GCF_019279795.1. Lineage (NCBI taxonomy): Eukaryota > Metazoa > Chordata > Ceratodontiformes > Protopteridae > Protopterus > Protopterus annectens. The sequence goes on along the minus strand of NC_056731.1, from coordinate 1,239,388,639 downwards.
GTCGCATATCGCCTACTCAGAGGCGATCTCTGCCTAACATACAAAGCTATGTCAAACCCAGAGCTGTTGGACATGCTCCACTTAAAGAAATCCCAATCACTCTGAGCTACTTGCTCTTGGGACCTAAACCTTGTCACTACAATAAACAGAACATGCTGGAGGGATAGATTCCTGTCCCAGAGACTTCCCATACTCTGAAACAAACTACCTATCTATATCAAACAAAGCTCCTCATTAGCACTCTTCAAGAAAAATATTGATGATTAGACTGGAGATAGGAAATTCACCCCAGGGATCACTTCTGTGGCTCTGCTTGACAGGGACACAGGAAAATAATTTTCTTGGGTGGCAAAAGCCAGGGTACCATTTGGCTAGGCTTATGTAGGCCCTAGGTCCAATAGCCTAGTACCTACCTATGAACCTATGAACCTTTCTTCACAGTTCAAGTTCACAAAACATTTAGTATGGCTCCTACTATCATACAATGAGTAAATATCATTAATGCAAGCCTTCTCAAATGCTTCAATGCCTCCCATAGTTACTAAGTACATAGCCACTGGCCTTTCTAAACTAGGGTTGCCACCTGTTCCCACTTTGTGAGGGACAGTCCCTCTTTGGGCAGTTGTGTCCTGCAAAATTATTGTAAGAATGGCAATTGTCCTGGAATATTAGGGCAAAATTATTTCCTATATTTTATGTAATAGTTGCATAAAACAGTTATTCTGTATCTGAAATAGCTAAATGTTATAAGAAACAGAATAAGCAACTAAAATGCTACAAGAATAAGCTTTTATTTAGGCAAAAAAAGTGAAGTTCTGTCCCTTGTACTGGCCGTGGGTATGTTTTGGCCTGCAAAATTTGATGTTTGTACCACAATTGTCCCACTTTGGCCATCTGAAAAGGTGGCAACCCTCTTCTAAACAGATTAATGCTTTTATTACTTACATTTCCATCCCAAAAATGCAGCTTCAACATTAGTAAATGTCTTCAGTTCAATGATGTTCTCTGTAATTGTCATCGGTATAAAACTTGTGTCCTTACTAAGAAAAGATTGTTCATCTTTATTCAAACTATGACTAGAGATATTCCAAATTATTGTCCATTTCTCATTTGCCACATCCTTTTGATTGTGAGTGCATTCCCCTCTTCTGTTGATGTTTTCTGCTTCAAGCGGCCACTGCCCTGGCTCCGTTGCTGAAAATTTGGTGTGCAAATGGGATATGGCATCATCAAGCGTTCGTTGTCCTCTTTGGGCTGCTCATTCGTTTTTTCATTACAGTTCAAAATATTTGGTGTCTGTTTTCTACATGCTCCACTTCTGCCTGATGGTGAGGATATGACATCAGCACCTACTGTCCTCGGCTGGCCAATCTGAACACTAGGGGGGAGCTTCCTTGTTCCCAGTTACATGCTTTGTATTGTTTGGGAACCCAGTCTGCTCATACCACCTTGAATTTTTTATTTGATATATATATATATATACATATAAAAGTTTATGTGTGTCTGAAATATATATATGTTATCTAGATATATGGGGACAGACAGAGATGTAGATAAGTATGCATATATCTATATCTATATATATAGATATGTACATACAGTATACACACACACACACACACACACACACACACACACACACACACACACACACACATATTTATATATATATATATATATATATATATATATATATATATATATATATATATGTATATATATATCTCCATACATATGTGTATATATATGTATATATATATATATATATATATATATATATATATATATATATATATATACATATATATTATATACATATATTTATATACATATATTTATATATATATATATGTATAAAAAAATATATATGTATATATTATAAAAGTCATTGTGTGATGAGCAGCAGATTAGCACTCAGCTTAACTACATGTATGAGGATGCCCAGTGGGAGTTTTGGCTAATTATACTGGAATTAATATGTGACAGTAGATAAAATAGTACAACACAGACTGACAGTCATTAGAACACAAGTTATTGATACCTCACATCCAAAACAAGTGGATTTTTCTAGTTAAGAACCATGAACATCATTACGCAAGGTGATTTCCTTAGTCCTTTAAGCTGCAGAAGCTGCTTGACAGACAGGGTGTCATTCATCACACAATCACCTGCATAAATAAGTACATTGGTTATTTCTCCATTACCTAAAGATATACAATGTATGATCACTTTCTATTGTACTGTCCTGAGACTGAGTGAAATGCTCATGTACCATTGATGAGTTAATGTTAAAGCAGTTATAAGGGAACACTGCTGTGCTGGGGGTGGAGGAACAACACCACATGTTCTGCTCGGATGCATGACGGTCTGACTATTATTTAACCCAACTGTCTAACATCCCCTTCCATGATGTACTAGTAATTTGTTGCAGTAAGACTGCATGACTATTGCATGCATGAGACCTACTGAATAGAAATGGAAACATGCTAGTGGAATGGATATCTGTAGTCCCATGTAGATGTAATTTCTGTCCAACTTGCCCACTATAGATAGTTGCATAATGTACCTGGTCCATACATACACTGACATATCATAATAATCCAGTAGACTACTGTATAGGCTATGGACTTACCCTGCAAATGCAGAAGTTGACACAACTGTAGTTCAGAGCTGACTCTGTCCGCTGCAAGCAGTACACAGCCAACACATGGATAGGTGTGAGTTGCCTGACATCAATTTTAATATCTGTATGTGAGTGGGAGAAAGGTGTTAGTACCTAGGTCCCTAGGTTGTCAATGAATGTGCTATGCATTGTCTCTTTACCAAAGTCAGGGCATACTGAGCACACATGTCTGCCAACACAGACATCAGCAGGGGATTCCTCCTCTGAATCCTCCTGTGACTGTGGCTGTGGTGACCTAGACACTGGAGGGGGGCTGTGTATCCCTTCCCTTGCTGATCCGACTGCAGCTCTTTCTGCAGGATCAGATTGTGTAGCATACCACATACTGTGAAGATTTCTGTACATGTGCATGGATTATACTGCAGGGCTCCACCAGCTGTATCTAGGCCAGTGGTCTGCTACCTGTGGATCTGGAGCCACATGTGGCTCTGCCACCCCTCTGCAGTGGCTCCATGTAGCTTTGAAAAATAATGGCCACTCTATCACACAACACACACACACACACACACACACACACACACACACACACACACACACACACACACACACACACACACACACACACACTGACAGTGATTGAGTGATGGACTTTAAATATTGCTCTTATAAACTTAGAAATTTGCTAGAATAACACAATTTCTGTTGCCATGCATTCCACAAACACATTCAGAGCAATTAAGCGATCCCCTGGCAGCAGCAGCATTTCCTGAAATGTCTCTATACCTCTCAAAGTCTTACCACAAAAAAATCTGGACAGAGCCACAAATAAAGGGGAACAAAGGAACAAAAATAGGGATGGACTTTAAATATCACTCTTATAAACTTAGACACTTGCTAGAATAACATGGTTTCTGTTAACTTGCATTTTCCACACACACACACACACACACACACACACACACACACACACACACACACACACACACACGCACACACACACACACACACACACACACACACACACACACACACCACACACACACACACACACACACACACACACACACACACACACACACACACACGTGCACGCAGTTACCTCTCAGCTGTGTAGATTTTTGCAGAATCTCCTGACTTTGGTCTCATACATTTGGTCTGTGGTTTTCTGGCAAATTGTTGAGTTCTAAAGTCATAAAAAATAGACAGACATTTGAGTTTCAAACTTCTTACCCTTCAGAAAATTCATGCTAATGCAAAATCTGTTATTCTATTAACTTTCTAAGTTTGTAAGAGCAATATTTAAAAAGTTTCCTTATTTTTGGGCCTTTGTTCCCCATTATTTATGGCTTTGTCCAGATTTCTTGCTCTAAGAGTTTGGGAGATATTACACACACACACACACACACACACACACACACACACACACACACACACACACACACACACACACAGCGATTGAGCAATCCTAACAAAGGAACAAAAATAGGGACTGATTTTAAATATTGCTCTTATAAACTTAGTTCTTTTATATTTAGTATAATAACTATATATAACATTTTATACACTGTGTTATCTTCATTTTAGGGGTCAAATAGGTTTTGTGGCTCCCAATGAATTTTATTTGGTGGGACAGGGGCCTAAAATGGCTCTTTTGATAGTGAAGGTTGCAGACCCCAGATCTAGGCACTGTAACCATGACTTGAGAAGCCCAAACACATGCCCTATTATGTTCCTAGTTTGTGTGTTTGCCTCATTATGGCATCCTTCTGTGGGTGTGTGTGCATTTATCATGGGTGTCATCATCCATGATTCCAGGGCGCAGCCAGCATCCCCCAGTAAATGGCCCTGTGGGATGTCCCCCTAGCAAACATCTGGTACAGCTGTAACGTGTGTCAGATATGAGATTCATGATAACTGCCAGAGTTGCCAGCACACACATTCACGGTAATCCCTTGGGAATTGCACACAACCTGGCAGTTGATGGAGTGGTACTCCTTGCGGTTATTGTAGATTGCCCCCTGCTCACTAGGTGGTGCCTTTATGTATACATGTGTGCACTCCATGGCACCCAGTACTTTTGGGTAGTGTGCTACATGGTAGAAGTGTTGTATATTGCTGGCCCTCGCCTCAGGGGTAAGGGAAAAATATATTTGCTCACTGGGATATGGAAGCATAGCATCCAGGAAATGGTGGACTATCCTGGATGCAGATGCCTGTCACACCCTCATCATGTCCCCAATTGGTCTTTGAAATGTACCTGTAGCTAGTATCCTAAGGGCTACACACACTTTTGTCTCCACTGGGATGGGTTTCCCTCTGCTAGCTCTGGCTCTGAGTTGAGGGTGGCAGAACTCATTAAGTTCTTGTAATATGTCCCTGTCCACCCTGTAGCTATCTATCTAGGAGCTACATGAGTTGGAAGGTTATCTGGGCATAAAGAATCTTCTCCTTCTCAGTTTAGGCCTATTGGCAGCAGCACCAGCAGCACTGACTTCAGCATCTAGCACATACAGATGTAGCAGACCAGCAGCAAGCCCTAGCATTATCCCGGTTAAAATTCCCAAGTCTGTACTCCAATGGCCCACAGTATTGAGGGAGAATCAGAATGTAGGGTGTATGCATATTTTATACAGCTCTGCTTTAGGTCCACCATGTAAGATTGTCTAATTATGATGCAGTTCACTTGCATAGGATATAATTAACATTATTTAAAGACCATACTTTAGTGTGTGCCATGCCACTGTGCACTATATAACAGTGAAAAATATTTATTGAAGGTATCTGTTTTTAATTGATTGCTGCATATGTCATCACTGACATGTGGGTAATATGTCCATGCAAACATGTTCAGCTGTGTGGCACTCCACACAAACACGAATGGCTGGGATAAAAAAATCTTACAAATAATGACCCCCCCCACGATGTCATCCATATCCTCTGGGAATATCAACATAGTGTAGAAGCCTACATGAAGGGGATATGCAGACATGATGGCTCCTTTTAGCTAATCAGGAAATCCACCTCATTTGTATACATATCCGTGTTGACAGCTTAGATACTACATGGTTTATAATTATGTGAGCTTAGTGACAGCACGTATGCACCATTGCACAGACCTGACACAATTTTCTATAGTATATTTGTGAAAACCTTATTAGAAAAGTTTTTTTTTTTTTTGTTAAGCATGTTTGAGCACTGTGGCACATAGTGCAAACATGCTGACATTATTTAAAAACCTATTATTTATGTTACATATTCCCTTCCTTTTTTCAGACATCCACAATGTACCTTTTGCACATATATGTCTGTGATGTAACATTTTCTGGGGAGTTATGTCCATATTTGTGGACTTTTACATCCCCTTCTGTCCATGTAGATTCCTGCACTGACTATGGACATTGACGCGGAGTCTACACGGATTCTTTTCTGCTTGTTGGATCACTCCACCTGGGTCATTTGCATAAAATTTAACTGATTATGAGGTAATCTGTCTTCCACAGAACTTTCCCTGTTTGTGTGTGCTTCACACCGCTAAGTGACGCTTAATGAATCTAAAATTGTCCGTGCTTATGTACACATAGCACCACAATGTGTACACCAAAAAAAATTTTGTGTAAGCTTTACTGAATTCCCACCATAGTCTGTTCTGATTTCATGCATGCATTAATTCACACATGCAGACAGAAACATAAACACACACACACACACACACACACACACACACACACACGCACGCACGCACGCACGCACGCACGCACACACACACACACACACACACACACACATTTTTTGGTTTCATTTATTTTACACTCGCTAAACAGCAAAATCACTGCTTAGCAAGTGTAAGATAATGGCTTGATCGATCTCTCACTCTCATACACGCATACACACATTTTTTTTATTTTTTTATTTATTTTACCTGCTCTAAACAGCACACCTGTGGCTTAACAAATGTAAAATAATGGTGGCCATTAGTTTTTTTCAGTCTGAACTCCATGGCAGCTTGATATGCTGCTGTGAAGTGGCGGACTCATTTTTCAGTGGGGATTACTTGTACATCACTACCCTGCTGGAGAACGTTCATTCTCCAATTAGGGTGCTGATGTACAGTTTGCCCATTCTTTAAATTGAAATATTGGACTTTTTTAAGCTGTTTCTGATAACTGCAGCTGTATTTTCACATTATTTATTTCATTTGTCTGTATTTCATCATTAAGTGTGTTTGCTTTTCCTTCATCTAGCTGCTGCTAATGTACTTTAAAATCACCTTAAGGTGTGTTTCCCTCATTGCTGGCTTGTCTGCATTAGAATCTCTCTGTAATTACTTGTTGTAGCTACTTATTAGATTTGCTTCAAATACCGTTTCACTTTTGCCTAACTAATGAGGGATTTTACATTAAAAAGACTGACAGCAAATCTGGAGACAACAGAAAGGTAGCTTGGTCTTTCTATGTCGGGAAGCAGACAGGGAGGCTTAAAGTGAGATCATTTCATTGGCCAGAGGACTTTTTAGTAGGTTTAGTCATTTTTCTGAGTCTTTAAAGTCTGCTGATCATCGCACAGTGGCATTTAGCAGTGCCTTATACAGACACAAGCACTTAAAAACTAAATTTTCCCTAAACAATTCCCTTGTAACTTTACCCTGTACTTAGTCATGCAAAGAGCTACTTCTGTGTACACAGAGGAGCACTGCCTCACCAAATCAATCATACATGACTTTGCTGACGTTTCTGCACTCACAGCCCCCAAGTTCGCCTGCTGTAAACCCCTACTGTACCATCCCTTTGTAGTTCACCTAAAAAAGACCTGAGACCATTGATGAGCATTTTCCCAATTTCTCCACTGACAACTTGGTAGACAAGGACATCCTGAGACCATGTAGCAATTGTCTCATGTTCCCTGACAACCAGCTAATACATTACTGAAATGGATGCAGTATGTGAGACGTGATTACACAATGTCACTAAACGCAAGAATCTCTCACAAAAGCAGTCAAAATAACAATCAGGTTGTCAGTAACATAAGCATAACACCCACCACACATAATTCCCAACACATAGACTAATTATGCTGAGGCACGTAAAAGCAACCTTCCTAAACCCTAAAGATCTCCTAGACATTTGTCTTAAAAAAAGAATCCTCAGCATCCCCAAAAGCAGTCCACCAAAGCAACACAACATGGGTCTATGTCATATTATCAAGTTTCGGAAACTTGAAATTCATATGATCAAGACCATATATTCAAGTTAATGAAAACATGACTGCAAAAAGAAAAATAAAAGTATGCATTTTTACACGTGAGCAAGCTCACCTGAATCCCTTGTAAATTATATATACAGACTCAGAGACTGGACTACAGTAGGGAAAAGGGTAAATTCCCCAACCTCCACTGTACAGCGATTGACATAGACAGACTTTAATGGGGAATTTACCCTTTTCCTCATTATAGTGTGATCTTGGAGGTGGTATGTATAATTCAGTGGAGGTGTGGGCGGTGTAGTTCCCCACATGGGGGGGTTAGGGTAACTTGCCCCCCAGCAAAAATATAGATTTTTCTTTTTTATTTGAGTTTTTGGAACTCAAACATATGATCTTGACCATATGAACTTTGAGTTTCTGAAACTGAATAATTTGATATAAATTCCACAACACATATATCTACAGTTTATGGTACCTCAACTACAAAGTCTAAAATGTAAGCCAACACACTATCCAATATTTTATTCACAGCAGACTCCACTGTGAGACATACAGATGTCCCACTCACTAGGCTGAATAAGGAGAAAATAATGGTCAGTTGTCTGCCAGGGCCTAGGATCTGTCAAATCACCCACACACTTAAGTCATTAGACCAAAAGATTAAGTTATAGTCTATGCGGTTATAAATGACATGAGATGGACATCCTTGGATGATATTTACAGAAATATTATAGAGCTCTTGAACTGTGTCCCAGGCTGGTATGTGCCTATCATTTAGCAACATTCTACCTTCACCAAGGATGATACCACATTATGAAAAAAAAAAGATGTCTGACTTCAATAATTGGATTAGTTTCTGGTGTCATTCCATGGGGGTACAATATTTGTCAGCATGGGAGGATACAGTCAGTCGACCATGTTGCATTGCCAAGGATGATATGCACCAGTCCCCACTAGGTTTTTAAATATTGGCTAAAACATTGTCATTTGCATAGTGCTTTTTTTAGACAATGCCAAACTGACAAACCTTCCAACATAGCAAACCCAGCCCAAAGGAATCTAAAGGTGTTACTGCTCAATGCCAGCAGCTTAAACTATTGTCTCCAAGGCTCTCCTCACCCAGGAAATGTGGACTAGCTATAAGGCTCTCCTCACCCAGGAAATGTGGACTAGCTCTAAGGCTCTCTTCACCCAGGAAATGTAGACATCTGAGCAGTTATGGAGATGTGGTTTAAAGCTGTGGAATGTACCCAAGCAGTGCAGGGCTACAGCATTTTCCCACATTTAGGTCAACTACTAAACAGACAAGAATCAAAGGTGGAGATGTCTCAATCTTTATCAACAATAAACTCACCTAAAGACTAGTTAAGCAGGATGACAAGCCTGAGCTTCTCTACGTCCAGATTTTCATATAAAAAGTCCAATATCATATCATTGCAAGCTATATGTCACCTCCTATGATATAAAAAAAAAACATAACTGATACTTAGTCTTACTGAAGGTTCTCACCATTCACCCAAGTGCCATATTCATGGGTGACTTCAACTACCCCAGATAAACTGGGATACTTACATGACTACGAACTTACAAGCCCAGAGATTCCTGCAAACACACTGGACCTGATAGTCCATACCCCCACCATGGGTGCAAACATACTCAGCATGGTACTTAGAAATATGAGAGAATGTTGTAACCTCCCCTTAAGGTCAGAACATAAAGCTGTCTCCTTCATAATAAAAATCAGTTCTGTGACCCTGGTTGACGCTGTTAAATTTAGGTAGTATTCTAAGCAAGCTTCTTACTAATAAGTGATAAACTGTTAAAATTTCAAGCCACAAAAACCCTGAGAACACAGCTGCCTGTGCAGAATTGTTCAGTGAAACCCTCTGCAGCTATTTAAATAAATGCAGACACAGCTGTGTCTACCAGAAAGAAGCCCAGAACTAACTTAGAAAATAAACCATGCTGCTTGAATTTAGACATAAACAGGTTGTACAGCAACAAAAACAGTTATAGCCAAGAATAGAAAATGTTGTGCCCATTTCATTAAAAACACTCTCATTAATCTAAATAAACATCTAATAGAGCAAAAGTTTGAGGTAAAGATAAGTTATGTCCAAAACCTCCAAGACAGCACCAGCAGTGTGCAGGACTGATTGCAAATGGAGCCACCTATATGGCACTTGAAGATATAGCAAATCTGCTGGATGAAAAAATTCAGCTTCAGTTTTTTCCCATCTACACCTTCCCCCAGAAATATAATCAAACAATGCACCCAACCATCAACAGAAAGCAGGTCCTAAATGCGTTTTCTAGGGCCAAAATCACTGCATCAACGGGCACCAATAATATCCCAGGTTGCCTCCTAAATAACCTGAAACATGACCTGTTGGAATCACTGGAGCCATTGTTTAGCCCTAGCCTACTGGCAGGCTTTATGCCACATGAACAGAAAACTGCAACAGTCCTCCCTCTGCATAAGGATGAGCCATCAGTGCACCCTGGAAACTACAGATCCTTAAGTCTGACTAGTCTTGTATGCAAAGCCATGCGAAGAATTATTATGGAAATGATTAATAAGGACATGGAAAACCTTCAAACACTGGATCCA